>NW_024070208.1:3535108-3626531 GCF_014754425.2 Oryx dammah | reverse complement strand
TCACCCCACCACATCTGGAAACATCACCCCTACCACAGCTGGAACCATCAACTCACCACAGCTGGAATCATCACTCCCACCACAGCTGGAACCATCACCCCACCACAGCTGGGGTCATCACCCCCACCACAGCTGGAACCACCACCCCACCACAGATGGAACCACCCCACCACAGCTGAAACCATCACCCCACCACAGCTGGAGCCATCACCCCACCACAGCTGGAACTGGACACCTCTTCAGTCTTGCTTGTTTAAGGATGGCAGCAGTGCAGGTCCCACACAGCCCTGCTTGATGCCTTGGTGTGTCTGAGCTCAGGTGCATCTACGCTATTGAATCTAGATCCTAAGCTTTCATCCCAGCTGCCACAGAGGCAGAAAAGATGAGACTGACTACTGATGTAGGGAATTAACAAAATACAGTGAGTGTAATTAAGTGATGCTAAGTGATGAAATTGGTAAAAATTGAGCTCACCTCACAGAACACTGCTGTCACAAGCCTTAATTCTGCCCAGTTGCAACTCTCTAAAAAGTGTTGCTGCTACTGCTGCTAAGTCGCTTCAGTCATGTCTGACTCTGTGCGACCCCAGAGATGGCAGCCCACCAGGCTCCCCCGTCCCTGGGATTCTCCAGGCAAGAACACTGGAGTGGGTGTTATGTGGAAACAAAAGCAAGCCACTCTAAAATGAATAATTCCTTAGTGATAAGACTTCACTTAATTCTACTTGGCAGCATCTTTATTTCACCCTGTTACAGTGGCTCTTTTCCTCTGTGCTTAAATATGCTATTTTCTCCCTCTTCAATTAATTAGTAATTAATCCTTCATTTGACTAATCTACTTTTCCACTATTCTCTATATCTCTTTCATCAACTGTATTTGTTTTTTTAAATTCTACCACTGCTGTAGTCAGTCCCCCATTCTAAGAGATTTTTGACTCCTGTCTCCATCATTCCATAGCAGCTTCATGAGGGCAAGTCACTCAGTCATGTCTGACTCTTTGCAACCTGATGGACTATAATCCACCAGGCTCTTCTGTCCATGGAGATTCCCCAGGCAAGAATCCTTGAGATAGAGCCCACATCTCTTATGTCTCCTGTATTGGTAGGCAGGCTCTTTACCACTAGTGCCACCTGGAAAATCCCTCCATAGTAGCTGTACTTAGTCATTCAGTCATATCCGACTCTTTGCAACCCCATGGACTGTAGCCCACCAGGCTCCTCTGTCCATGGGATTCTCCAGGCAAGAATACTGGAGTGGGTTCCCATGTCCTCCTCCAGGGGATCTGCCCAACCCATGGATCTAACCCAGGTCTCCCACACTGCAGGCAGATTCGTTACCATCTGAGTCACCAGGGAAGCTCCTACACTACTGAAAACCACAAGCCGTACTTCCTTAAGTCCCATGGGCTTTTGGGTCCACAGCCTCCTCAGCTTCTGTGAAGCACGGGCATCATAGATCTTCTGGAAGCTCTTCCTGCATTCCTTTTCCAGAACTCCTTATTTTCCCTCACTTGAAGAAGGCTGAGCGCCAAAGAACTGACGAGTTTGAACTGTGGTGTTGGAGAAGACTCTTGAGGATCCCTTGGACTGCAAGGAGAGCCAACCAGTCCATTCTGAAGGAGATCAACCCTGGGATTTCTTTGGAAGGAATGGTGCTAAAGCTGAAGCTCCAGTACTTTGGCCACCTCATGCGAAGAGTTGACTCACTGGAAAAGACTCTGATGCTGAGAGAGATTGGGGGCAGGAGGAGAAGGGGACGACCCAGGATGAGATGGCTGGATGGCATCACGGACTCGATGGATGTGAGTCTGAACGAACTCCGGGAGATGGTGATAGACAGGGAGGCCTGGCGTGCTGTGATTCATGGGGTTGCAAAGAGTCGGACACGACTGAGCGACTGAACTGAACTGAACTGAACTGAACTGAACTGATCTGTCATCCATTTTTGCATCTCTATTACCTCATCTCTGGTATCCACTCCTAAAGTTCTGTCTTCAAACTTATTTTTTCTCTTATGATCTTCCTCAGTGAGATCACTGACACACTATTTCATATTCACTTGTTCATCTGCCCCCTCATTTATTCAACGTGTGTTAACTGACTACTGGACAGAAGGCACTCTGCTAGGACCTGGTGATCAAAAAAGTGAATAAGACAAAGGCCCCACCCTCAGGTTACTCAGGGTCCTTCAGGAAAGAACATAGAACAGAGACGTGTCATAAAATCAAGCAGAAAGTGCACAGAGATAGCCCTGCAGAGCCTGACATCAAAGAGATGGGAGGGGACTGCAGACCAAGGCAGTAGCTGATTGCCTGGAGGAAGTGTCTTCCCCTTTTGTCTCCATCTCTGCCCTTGTACTGCTTGGGACCACCTTTCTTCCTCCTTGCTGGATACTTGCCCCTCAATGCCATTGAAGAAACTGTATTTAAATTCAAACATTTCATTCTCACACCACCATTAATTTCCCCCTTTGTTTTCTAATTCACATTGATAGCATCACTGTTTCTTTATCCAGAACAGCTCCAAACCTACGAGTCTTCATGGATTTGTCCCTCTGCCTCCCTCCAGACATCTGCTTTTTCACAAAATTCTGTTGAATCCTTCTTAAAAACAAGTACAGTACCAGGGAGTAGTTAGTAACATAGGCTGAGTTCAAATAAAAAGAAAAAGTCACTTAAGTCTGCAGCCGTGGGCAGATTATGTTTGTGTCTCAGTTTCCTCGTCTTTAAAATGGGGATAATAGTTCTTACATCACAGGGTTGTTGTAAAAAGTAAATGAGATGACTTCCTGGAACATATCAACTATGGATCACACATCATCTATTGTTACTCATAATTTCTATGTTGTCGATATCTACTTTTTCCTTCCCAGTGTCTTAATCCTGCCTCTGAATTTAGACCTTTCACATCTGGGTAGGCATTTTATTGAATGAACTGGACTTTGGGCAAACTTATGAAGTCACTTAATTCTTTTTTTTTTAACTGTCTCCTCACCTGTAGAGCAATTCTATCCTTGCCTGTTGATATATTTCAGTCAGATTGACTAGCGTTTCAAATGTTCACAAGAACACTTCATTCTGTTACTAATAACTAGTTTGATGTAATAATCAAAATTCCAAGCTCTTACTTCATCTGGAGCTTCTCCCATCACCAACTGGACAGCACTTCCAATCTGTAAACCAATCTGTAAAACGGGGCTGAAGTTTGATGGACTTCATTGTTCTGTAGTCCGCCGGCTCCCTGCTCAACCTGCAAGTTACTGCTGTTGACACCTCCAGTGTTAGACCCGGGGAAGGAAGGAGTAGTGGGTAGAACTGCCCTGGTCCGTGTTTGGATCCTCTTGCTTGAAATAGGGCGTTCAAAACGGATCCGTTCTCTCGGGGGATCATTCAGCTCTGCCGTGTGACTTTGGTGAGAGTGGCTCCCCCAGGCAGCCTGGCATAGTGCGCTCCTTCAGTCCTTGGGCCTCAGGCGGCACCACTGCTCCTCTGGGTCACTGCCCACTGCACACCCAGACCTCAGGCACGCTCACGGTCTCAGGCCAATCTCCTCCCACAGGCCCACCTGGCTCAGGGAAAGCCCCGCAACCCTCCACGCGCCACGGCTTCATGCTCATTTCCAGAGCATACGGGACTCAATCTCTGTCCCTCTCTCTCTTGCTATTCCTTCCTCCTTGCTCCCTCCCCCAAAAGTCTGCTGTCTTAGATTGACAGCCACGATTTCTCATCCTAAAATGTATCAGATAGGTGTAAAAGCATTCATTCCCTTGGAGTCCTCAAACCCCCGATGATACATATCAAGCCCTCCAAAATGTTCCCTTGAAGCTCTACAGGCTGGGTTTAAGCTGCAATGGAAGTATTTCAGATGAAAGAGGAAATGCTCTGAGTTCTACCAGTGCCTCCAATAGAACTGGATGTGTTTGCTCCGCTGCCCTACTGACCAGTCCTAGACCCGCTTGCTTTATCTATCCCTGAGAGAGGTGATGAGACTCACAAGGCAGTCTGGGGAGAATTCCTGGGCGAGTGCTATAACCACGTCCTACAGGCACTTGGCATACTTGTTCTCAGTCTTAGGACTTAATACGAAAGTGAAACAGAAAGAGCTTCATTTTCACATCCTGGTCTGCGGCATTAGTCTATTCTATACTCCTCTCCTTCTAGAATTTTGTTCCCATCAAGCAGGTGGGTCTCCCTCAAGCACTGCTTTATTAAACCCCCAGCTTAGAAACTGCCCTTGAATCCCAGCGCCCACTGAAGACTTGTGCTACTTCTATTTGAGCTACAAACTCTCTCATGTTCAGCTCATCTGTAGTACTTAAAAACAGGATCCTTTCCTAAGGGGCTCTTGAATCATTATCATTGCTTTTTAATAAATAAGAGAGACACTCTATTAACAATTAATTAGAATAAATGAAAGGGGACTCTCCCTGCCTAGATGAAAGCAAACGGTTCATGTTTAGGGAGGACTTACTAAAGTACTTCAAACTGTAAGATAGGCAGGCAGAAAAGGTGGAAATGTTTTCTTCAAACTGTGACCAGACATCATTAAGAACTTCTCTGCAGAGTAGAAGCGCTCACAATGAACAGCACTCAGCCCTGAATAAATTAATACATATTTATATAGTATCTTAGTCATAAAAAGAATCTTTGGTAGCAGATTTGTAGATTAGAAAACTAGAATGATATGTAATTTAGACTAGCTATTTTCTTATTTTAAAAAACACTGTAATTTTTTTCAATACCAAAAGAAAATTTTAGACACCAACTCTTTGTATATTATACTTGTTAAAAACACCATGCAAGTTATAATTTTAAATATTGCTATACATAGAATGTTTTACTAAAAAACAGTAATATATCAAAGCATTCAGAAAAATTGAAGAATTGAGAAGCATTTTAGTCAATTAATAGATTTCAAATTAGATAAGACAGTAAGAGTTTCCTTTTGTGGGAGGAGACTGACAAAATAGAACAATTCAGAGAAAACAAGGGAAAAAAAGATGTCCTATATGCTTGGTTCCAATAAAACCTTAAAATGCAAAAGTCTGAAGTTAGCTAGAAACAGATGAATTGTGATTCTTATTTTTGATGAGTCATAATGTTCAAGAGGAGGGGTATATGAATATAGAATGAGGTTGTTCTAATTCCCAGAGGACTTTTAATATATTACTTATATCTTCTTTTCCACTTGAAGAAAGAAATGATCTGACCTCTAAGAGGCACATTTTCAATAAATTCCATAAAACAGCAGGAGAGAATGCAGATTGAAAATGCAGTTCCAGCATCTTGCACTTTAAGAAGCTTTTAAGGCCTGTCTCATGCATTTATCTTTTAACAAAGATGAATGCACAAGACACCTCGTATTCTACTCTCCTTGGTAAGGTAGTGATAATGTTAAATCAATGGCACAATGATCAAAAATGAGAACAGGATCAATATTCTGATCAATTAAATTGCTTTAGATATTAAAAAGCAATTATTCCAGAACAAGTCTACATTGGCAAAAATAAGGGTATGTCTGCCTTGTCTAATCATTTCCACTTTAAATATTGACAAACTCGGTTCACAAAGAAAATAACAAATTTTGAAGAATTGTATTGAGCACAAAGTCAGACAAAAATGTGTCTGGTGCAGATAAAAATACAATTATATCCTTTTACACATACCTCTGAAAGGGGAGATTTCCCCTCCCCAATCAAATTTCATAATAAATTTCTAATTTATTATTATGTTTTTTAATAAAAAGCATGCATTTGAGTAGAAAAAAGGAAAGTAGGCTGAGGTTGCACCCTCAGCTCCAGATATAAATCAGAGCTGCTAGGCGGTCATCACAAGGCATCGATTTATAGCTGCAGGTGAGAGGCATAGTAGGTAGAATTAGAATTGGTCCCTGACCTTAAAGAACTTACATTCTGTTTCGAAAGCCAAACCTAAACATATGAAACAGTGTGAGAAGACTTATGAGCAAAATAATGTAATAAGAGCTAACCTTTATTGGCAGCTTCCAACTAGCCAGATACAGCTGTAAGCACTTTGTATGTTGCAGCGGATTCTGTGGGTGAGCTGCCCAGAACTGCATCAGTTTCAGGATACACCCAACACCTAGCTGCCATCTGCCTTGGCTGCAAACTGGTCAAAGCTTACTGTTCCCCCTGAAAGTGCCCTCCTTAGAGAGGAAGCCAATGAGTCTAGGCGTTTATGCACAGCCCCCTGCCTGTACCAATATGCAGCCAATGGCTGACACAGTAAGGCCACCTTCATTCAAGGCAGGGCCAACTCTGTGGTCTCATTTGTAGTTCATGACTGTCAGTGGGATATGTCTGGCATTATAGTCTTCTGCTTAGAACCCTACTTTGCCTAGCTTTTTCCTCCTGTTCCTTCCTCCTGCCCTCTCTCCTTTCTTTGGGATCTTTCTCTCTCTCTCAACAAATCATTTGTGCAGTAAGCTCTGCCTGTAGCTCTGCTTCTCAAAACTCAGACCTAAGACAGAAGGCTAAGACTCGTTCAATTTTCTCAACAGCCTTATAAGGAAATTACTAGTAATATACCCATTTCATGAATGGGAAAACTGAGGCACAGAGAAGTTAAGAGCATGGATGAGGTACCCTGCTCACTCACCCAAATGGTAAATCTTAACTTTGATCCTAGGCACTGTGGCTCAACAGATTGAAAAAATCATTGGTTAAAACTCTTCATTCCATGCTATGAATGTTTGCCAAGTGAAGATGTCCCTATGAGTGGCAGAAAGAATGCAGGATTTAAAATAAAGAGACTGATTTTAATGCAAGTGCTTTAACTTCCTGGCCTTATGATTTCTGAGTCCATCACTTGACTTTACAGTACATATTTGTAAAACAGGAGTAGTAATACGAAGCTATTGGGAGGACCAGATGAGATCAAGTGTGTGATCTGGCCTAGAGAAGCCTTCAAGAATGGTAGTAAAATTTTAAATCTGAGAATATCAACATTGTTTTGAAAGCATGCAGCACTTTATAAGTTATAAAATGTTTTATTTAATATCACCTTAGTCATCACCATAGCCTCATGGCAAACATATCATTGAATCTAATTTGATTATAAAAAATTGGCACATGGGAAATTTTCAAAGTTATTTGACAGAACCAAAACTTACATTTAAGATATCTGAATACAATTCCAGTATCTTTATCTTTATACAGTTTCTTAAAATAATAAATTATAATTTGAAGATACTCTAATGATTACTAGAAAATATTTTATTCCTCTCTTGCTGTCTGCAGGAAATACCAACATTTTAAAAGACAGTGAGTGCTATTATGCCCACAGGAATTAACAAAAGTAAGAAAATATGTAAGTGAGGTCAGGGAGACAGTTTCAGAAGACTCTATGAAGGACAGGACATTTGAGCTCAATTTTTATTTCTTCAACAGGGAAATATTTGTTGAGTACCTTTTGTATTTCAAGCACTTTTCTTTAGAAAGATAAAGACAGATGTTGGTAAAGAAACAAGATAAGTAGAAGCAGGGCCAGAAAAGAAAGAGCATCTTCAAGAAAATAGTAGTAATATATCTCAGGAATCTAAGAAAGAATCATGAAACATACAACTGGAAAGTTCATTTGGAACAGATCGCTGGGGACAGAGAAATTCCAAGTTAGGGTCTGGAGGTTAAAGGAGAGCCACTGAAGGCCATTGAGAGCTGTTGAGCACTGTGGGTGGTTGTGACATTATTCCAGTTTTACTTCAGGATCTATAACAGTGAGATGATGGATTTGAGAAAGCAGAAGATGGAAAGAGGAAATATTGAAACCCTAGCAAAAGGTTAAAAGAAAAAGATGTTAAGTTTTCAGAGGTCAAAGTAACAGGATTTGTTGATGAATCAGCTGCAAGGGGATGATAAAGAAAAGAAAGTCCCAAACAACTTTGCAAACATTTCATTTTCAGAACATACGGAAACAAGAAAAGATCTAACCCAAGACCTTGCCCTCTTTCAAATTCTAGCTCTCCCAGTGAATTGCTAGCTAAATAAACATATATAAGTTCATTTTCCTTTTTCTGTGACTATATCTGCATTATGGGGTGAATAATTGTCCCCACTTCCTCAGATTGGTGCAAACAGTAAGTGAATCCTAACAAATGCACCTGCTGCAAAGGGGCTCTCAGAAAACTTTCCATTATCATGACACACTCTGACAAAAACAAAAATTCTGTAAGACATGATTTACAAGAGGAAGCAAGAGTTTGGCATGAAAGGCTGCTACTGTCAGAAGAATTGGGTTTGTTTCCCAGCATTGTCTTTTAGTTTTGGAATTTTTTCCCTATCGTTCTTTTCCTTGATTTTTATGACTGCCCCAGAAGGAGAGACTAGTCTTTTTTAATTCCAAAATAAAAATGCCATATAAATAGGTCACCACTAAAAAGAGTAATTAAATCATCCATTCATGTACTAGTCCTACAGACACATAAACCTATGACCTCAGAAACTCACACAATAAATTTTTTTCCCCATGCACAATTTTCTCATGCTGCAAAGCATTGCAAACCAACTAAATTGGTGGAGAATTGGAAAAATAAAAATTAAAAGTTTGAAATTCTAATGTTCTTAGTGAAAATTTAGAGTAATTGACACAATTCAAAAGAATCAGGAATATCTGAATAATATACTATGTAAAGTTAAAACAAATTTTTTTGTGTGACCAGCAATTGTTCCTAATGACATGATGAAATCAATAGGTCAAGATTTGTATGGAAATACAAAAAAACCTCTAATAGCCAAAGCAATCTTGAGAAAGAAGAATGGAACTGGAGGAATCAACTTGCCTGACTTCAGGCTCTACTACAAAGCCACAGTCATCAAGACAGTATGGTATTGGCACAAAGACAGAAATATAGATCAATGGAACAAAATAGAAAGCCCAGAGATAAATCCACACACATATGGACACCTTATCTTTGACAAAGGAGGCAAGAATATACAATGGAGTAAAGACAATCTCTTTAACAAGTGGTGCTGGGAAAACTGGTCAACCACTTGTAAAAGAATGAAACTAGATCACTTTCTAACACCGCACACAAAGATAAACTCAAAATGGATTAAAGATCTAAATGTAAGACCAGAAACTATAAAACTCCTAGAGGAGAACATAGGCAAAACACTCTCTGACATAAACCACAGCAGGATCCTCTATGATCCACCTCCCAGAATTCTGGAAGTAAAAGCAAAAATAAACCAATGAGACCTAATTAAAATTAAAAGCTTCTGCACAACAAAGGAAAATATAAGCAAAGTGAAAAGACAGCTTTCCGAATGGCAGAAAATAATAGCAAATGAAGCAACTGACAAACAACTAATCTCAAAAATATACAAGCAACTCCTGCAGCTCAATTCCAGAAAAATAAACGACCCAATCAAAAAATGGGCCAAAGAACTAAATAGACATTTCTCCAAAGAACACATACGGATGGCTAACAAACACATGAAAAGATGCTCAACATCACTCATTATTAGAGAAATGCTAATCAAAACCACAATGAGGTACTACTTCACACCAGTCAGAATGGCTGCGATCCAAAAATCTGCAAGCAATAAATGCTGGAGAGGGTGTGGAGAGAAGGGAACCCTCCTACACTGTTGGTGGGAATGCAAACTAGTACAGCCACTATGGAGAACAGTGTGGAGATTCCTTAAAAAATTGCAAATAGAACTGCCTTATGACCCAGCAATCCCACTGTTGGGCATACACACAGAGGAAACCAGAATTGAAAGAGACACATGTACCCCAATGTTCATCGCAGCACTGTTTATAATAGCCAGGACATGGAAACAACCTAGATGTCCATCAGCAGATGAATGGATAAGAAAGCAGTGGTACATATATACAATGGAGTATTATTCAGCCATTAAAAATAATACATTGGAATCAGTTCTGATGAGATGGATGAAACTGGAGCTGATTATACAGAGTGAAGTAAGCCAGAAAGAAAAACACCAATACAGTATACTAACACATATATATGGAATTTAGAAAGATGGCAATGATGACCCTGTATGCAGGACAGCAAAAAAGACACAGATGTGTATAGCAGACTTTTGGACTCAGAGGGAGAGGGAGAGGGTGAGATGATTTGGGAGAATAGCATTGAAACATGTATAATATCATGTAAGAATCGAATCGCCAGTCTATGTCCGATGCAGGATACAGCACGCTTGGGGCTGGTACACGGGGATGACCCAGAGAGGTGTTGTGGGGAGGGGGGTGGGAGGGGGGTTCATGTTTGGGAACGCATGTACACCCGTGGTGGATTCATGTCAATGTATGGCAAAACCAATACAGAATTGTAAAGTAAAATAAAAAATAAATTAATTAATTAATTAAAAAAAAATTAGGTCTTTGGTCTTCTGAAACTTTCCTAGTTTTATTATGTGTAGATGATTCTCAGGAACATCTTAAAACAATGAGCACCCTTTCTGATACTCATGATTAAATACCATGGAAGAAGTCTCTACGTACCCATCCCCATTTATATATTCTATTAGTTGACCTATTGTTGATCCTTCATTTTTAAAAAGATTCTCATTTTTAGAGCAGCTTTAGGTTCCCAGAAATCCTGAGCAGCAGCAGGACAGAGATTTCCCATACACTTTCTGCCCCCACACATAAATAGTACCCCCATTATCCACACCCATTCCCCACTAATACACTGGCAACAGCTGATGAACTTACACTGATGCATGTTAATCTCTGGAGTTCATAGGTTACCTTAGAATTCACTCTTGAAGCTGTCCATTCTATGAGTTTGGACAGCTTCGCTAGAACATGTATCTCTCATTATAGTATCCACAGAGTAGTTTTATTGCCCTGTGCGCTCCTGATTCTTCATTTTCTCGATTTTCATTTTAGTCAGGGTTACTGCAGCTATTCCAGGAAAACTACTCCCTGAATCCAAAGAAATAGTTTTTAAAAATGTACTTAAGATGAGGCTAAAGAAAGTGAAAGTGTGAGTTGCTCAGTCATGTCCTACTCTTGGCAACCCCATGGACGGTAACCCACCATGGCTCCTCCATCCATGGGATTCTCCAGGCAAGAACACGAGTGGGCTGCCATTTCATCCTCCAGGAGATCTTCCTGACCCAGGATTGAACCCAGGTCTCCTGCATAGCAGGCAGAGATTCTTTACCATCAGAGCCACCAGGGAAGCCCCAAGATAAGGCTAAAGAGTGATCTGATAAAATCTGTTTCCTGTTTTCCAAGATTTGTATGTGGTACATATTATTTTTCTGCATTTTTCTCAGTTAATATAAATTAATTAAATTTAGCCTAAATATAGTGATCCTCACGTATGTACTTCATAACAGAATCTTTTTAATACAGTGGGAGAATTGTGCTTAGGAAGTAAACTCCCAGTCTTAACTGAGACTTCATGTTTTCTATAAGATGCCAAAGAAATTTTCAAGCAGATATTCAGTACTAACTAAAAAGGGAAACTGTTAGAAGTTTGATCACTTAAGTGAGACACTGAAAAAGAAACTATAACACAAAACACTGTGATGTCTCATCCAATACTTATCACCTTCACCCCAAAGTTTGCCAAAAATGTCTCCAGACATTGCCAAAATGTCACTAAAGAACAGAATTGCCCTTGGTTTAGAACCACTTCAGATAAATAAGACAAGCATTAACATTCCCAATATCCCGCTTAGTTTAGGAAGGAATGGGTGACCCAGTTCTAATCAATGAGATATAAGGAAAATATGATGAAAAAATTCTGGAAACGAATGTCCTCCCTTGGGAAAGCTCCCCCTTTTTCTGGTTATGTCACTGTCTTCCTTAGAGTTGAGGCTGCCATGCTTTGAGCATGAGAAGAAAGTCAGAAGCATAGCTGGTCTGCTGATTCAGAGCCCCAGTGTTGTGCCGCTGTTTCTCAAAGCCTGCAACTGCCTGTGGACAGACTTCTAACCGTGAGAGAACAAAAGTCCTCTATTACTCTGCTCATTTTAGTTAGGTGCTATTGTTCTTGCAACTGAAGACATTCTCACTACATGCCTTGAACAAGCATCAAATTGTCTTCAAAACTCCATTTTCATTATTTTTAAATGTGTATATTGCTGGTAACTTGCAGGAATTGTTGAGTTAATTTTTAAAAATGTGCATAAAGTAGGTATGTCTGGCACAGAAATGCCAGGCAGTGGTAGCTGGCATTAATAATGGTTCAGGAAATGGTAGCTATTGTCATTTGTCATTTGACATGGCATTGATGCTTTTGAACTCTGGTGCTGGAGAAGACTCTTGACAGTCCCCTGAGCAGCAAGGAGATCAAACCAGTCAATTCTTAAGTAAATCTACCCTGAATATTAATTGGAAAGCCTGATGCTGAAGCTAAAGCTCCAATACTTTGACCACCTGATGTGAAGAGCGAACTCATTGGAAAAGATCCTGATGCTGTGAAAGACTGAAGGCAAGAAAAGGGAGTGACAGAGGATGAAATGGTTGGATGCATCACTGACTCAATGGACATGAGTTTGAACAAACTCCTGGAGATAGTGAAGGACAGGGAAGCCAGGCGTGCTGCAGTCCATGGGGTCCCAAAGTGCTGGACATGACTTAGTGATTGAACGACAGCAGCAACAGCGTGGCATTACTTGACAATTAATGACATCCTTTTAATTCCTCCTCCTTCTTGCTCAATAATACTCCAGCTTAGACATCCTAGGACCTCAGTCTAGACTGAACCCAGTGTGGGACCCCGCTCTAGACTGAACCAAGTCCTGAAATGGCAGTTCCTAGTTGGAGTTCAAAGATAGCCTTCTGAAGATGGACTTCCTGAAGTAGTGTTCAAAATATGTAAGCATGATATAAACATGAACTCAGAAGAGTCTATTGCTTTTTTCAGCCTTTCAGGGGACTCCAAAGAGGTTAACTCAAAAATGGATTGACTATGAGCCCTGAGGAGCTTCTTGGTAAGATTACTGTAGGTAGTCAACATACAGCTTCTGTTTTTGAAGAAAAAAATGCTTCAGGAAGTTCAGTGGGAAAAGAAAATATGCTTATTATTAATACAAAGTTACAACCTGGGTGACCTGATAGATAGAAGGCAGGCCCTACAAACAGAGAAATAATGTTAGCTTTTAAAATAATACAGAAAACACCTCTTCAAGAACTTCCCCTCCAATATAGATTGCCACAGAAAAGCTGATTTCTTTAATGAATCTTAATTCCCTATTTAAATGATAAATTGGGAGGTGAATGTGAGGTTCACTTTGGAGTGAATTTGTCAAGAAAAAGTCATGTTTTCCTACATAATGTACACACTTTTTTTTTTCCTGGCCTGATTGTTATATATCTAAGGATTTAAGATAATTGATCACAGGCTTTAGATATCCTTCAAAATATTATAAATAACTCATCTTAAAAGTGAGCCTTCCTTTGAAGAATTAATTATTCTTCCTTTCATAAATCTGCCTTTGGGAAAAATACACTTTTCTTCAGAAGAAGCTATAGAAAGAAATGATCAAAATTAGAGAATGAGAGAGAAGACTATAAATGGGGCAGGATGATGAAGAGAAAAGCCAGTGATCTATTATGGGAAATGAGTCCAGTCTCATGGAGCACCTGTGAATTAGCTGTCCAATTGCAACAAATGATGCCTTGATAGGATTAATTTACCATACAGGGATAAAAAAAGTTATATCTAAAAATATTTTACATAAGAATGCAAAAATAAACTTGATTTCTGGATGAGATTAAATACAGTCACAAATATATTATTACAGAGGGCCAATTTGAAAAACTAAGTGGAATAGCAGGAATGTCTATGTTCTTTTTCAGGATTTAATTCAGTTATCTGGCATGTACCTTCGCTACACACTGCATTGCTTTCAACAATGCGACAGCCTGTTCCCTGCACCAGCTCCCTGAATGAGACTTGTAAAAATCCCCATAATATCACTGAAGGTCATTTTCAAGTAGCAGAGATTCTAACTTTTTTTTAGATTTGCAAGCAGAGATACCTCAGGAATATTAACCAACTCAGTCCTTCAACAACAATTATCCTTATTAAATAAAATCTGTATCAGCTGAATCTTCAGCACAAAAGAAATTAGAACTGCTATGGCAAATCTGCAGTATAAATCCATGGCAGTAACTGATTTTCACAAGAGAATATTAATCAAGAAAAGTTTTAACTTTATCAACTCTACTAATGAAAAGACATTTTCTGTTACATATCACACAAAGCCTGATGAGGTGAAGAAGTGCACGTCTTAAGCTTCTGGATTTTAGCTGATGTATTACTTCTCCAAATTCACAATGCTTTTGAAGTGCCTCGGATCTTAAATCAAGGAACCTGCACTACAAAGGGAGCTACAGTGAAATTAACTTTTTCCTAGCCTTGTAGACTCTATTATTTTTCTTGTCTTACCAGCTTCACATGACAGATATGTAATACCCAGGGAGGCAGACATTTTATATAAAGACCTTAATGGCTAATTGAGTGAGCAAACAAACTGTGACACAAATCTCCTGCTCCTGTAACCCATCATTGGCAACCCTGATCAAGCTAGTCTGCTTCTAAGCTAAGAACATGGCAGTTGCATCCTTTTTCTTGCAGTTGTATTATTTTCTTTAATGTTTATGCTTAAAAAATCAGCAGTACACGTCTATTGTCATTGTTTCAAAATAAATCAAATCTCAAGATAACAGATACTCTCTTCCTCTATAGCTGTGGCATGTTTCTCTTTTTTAAAAAACTGAAGTATAATTGATCTACAAGGTTTTGTTAGCGTCACATGCACAGCAAAGTGATCCAGTTATGCATAATACTATTTTTCATATTCTTTTCCATTACTATTTATTATAAGATATTGCATATATTTCCCTGTGTTATACAGAAGATCTTTGTTATTTATCTATATTATATATAGCAGTTTGTATCTGCTAATTCCAAACTCTTAATTTATCCCTCTCCTAGCCCCTCCCCCTTTCATAACCATAAGTTTGTTCCCTGCATTTGTTTTTTTTTTTTTTTAATTTATTTATTTATTTTTTTTTTTTACACATCTAAGGAATGATTTTATTGAGTTCAGACTCTTACTTCTTCCCATACATAGAAAAGCAATAAAATCATCAACTGGTAATGTACACTCTTTCTGATTAACAGTAATCTTTCGAAGGTCAACAGCATTTTTTTTTTCCTAGCGAAAATCTCATATATATGCTGGCTCCTCATTTATCTCCTCAGAGCTATCTGAGAGGCTGATTCTCAGGCCATAGTCCTCAGTGTGATCCCTGAATTAAATTTTTTTTTTTATTTATTTTTTTTTATTTATTTTATTTTATTTTATTTTATTTATTTATTTTTTAATTTATTTATTTATTTTTAATTTTTACTTTACAATTCTGTGTTGGTTTTCCTGCATTTGTGAGTCTGGCATGTTTCTCAGTCTCAGTCTGTACGTAAGTACCTGTTAAATGGGAATCCTAAACTGCCCACCTCACAGGCTTAGTTTATTAAAGAAGAGAGTTATATAAATCGGTCAGCATGTGTGTCTGACATACAGCAAGTACACAATGCACAGTAGTTTTTATTGTTGTTTTTTCCTTGACCAGAGTTTTTGAGGGGGAAATACTTATCTTCATAATTTTCCACTCTGATCACAGTTTTTATTTACACATTTTGAAAAATGAACAAATGAGGAAGAAGTAAATTGCATCTACATGTGTTTACTGAGATTTCTGTCTGTGCTAAAGTTCACAGAAGGACAATTCGCAAAGTATTAAGGTGCTTTTCACTGCTTCTAATACCCTGAAGGGCCAAACAGGTATGATATTAAGGATTGCTTCTCAATGTTTGTGCAAAACTTTCTTGCCACGTCCTTATCTCCATCACTTCCAACCACTGGTTAGGGGAGGATTTGGGAAAGCGGTGGATAAATGCAAGTTCTGATGTTTGAAGGAGCCCTCTGGAAACCTCCAGAAGGAATACCACATTGACACAGTAATGCAAGGAATGAAGTAAATGGAGGAAGAGGAGAGGGTGGTCAGTGAATTTTAAAAAGAGAGAATAAGGGAATCCATGAATGTTCATTGGAAGGACTGATACTGAAGCTGAAGCTCCAATACTTTGGCCACCTGATGTGAAGAGCCTACTCATTGGAAAAGACCTTGATACTGGGAAAGATTGAAGTCAGGAGAAGGGGATGACAAAGGATGAGATGGTTGGATGGCATCACCAACTCGATGGACAAGGGTTTGAGCAAACTTCAGGAGATGGTGAAGGACAAGGAAATCTGGAGTGCTGCCATCCATGAGGTTGCAAACAGTTGGACACAACTGAGGGACTGAACATGGGGAGCCCAGATACAAGTGCTCAGTTCAGTTCAGTCGTTCAGTCATGTCCAACTCTTTGTGACCCCGTGGACTATAAGTGCTCAACATATACTTAATGAACGTTTGTTATGTGCCAACTGTTTTAGCAGGCATAAGATATCTATAATGAGAGAGAGGATGATCAAGTATATGTAGGCAGAATGCAATATTTATCCTTGAGAAGATCCAAACAGACTCAGATATAAATATAAGTGCATGTATTTATAGTTAATAATAGAATGTTAAACTACCTGGTGTGGATAAAAAAAAGGGTTTTGCCAATGTATTGAGATATGAAATATACAAAACAGCAAGTCATATTACTTGGGAGAGTCCAAAAGAGTAATATTTGAGCAAAATATTAAAGGCTAGGTATTACTTAGTTTATGGGCTTCCATAGGTAGTGCAACAGTATAAATAAATAAACAAATCTACTTGCAATGCAAGAGATGCAGGTTTGATCCTTGGGTTGGGAAAATCCCCTGGAGAAGGAAATGGCAACCCACTCCAGTATTCTTTCCTGGAAATTTACAAGGGCAGAGGAGCTTGGCCTGGTGGGCAACAGTCCATGGGGTTGCAAAGAGTTGGACATGTCTGAGTAACTAAACAATTGCTTAGTTTAGTAAACAAGGAAGGAAAAGAGATTTCAGTGAGAGATTGTAAGACATATGTGATAGATCTGGACATGGTATAATTAATAGAGACTGAAAATCAAGTTGGAAAGTCAATGTGAGGCCTCAAATTTTGAAGCCTTCTGTTTCAGGTCAAACAAAGTACGGAAAAATCTTTAAGAGATGGGAATACCAGACTACCCACCACCTTACCTGTCTCCTGAGAAACCTGTATGAAGATCAAGAAGCAACAGTTTGAACCAGACCTGGAACAATGGACTGGTTCCAAATTCGGAAAGGAGTACATCAAGGTTGTATATTGTCACCCTGCTCATTTAACTTATATGCAGTGTACATCATGAGAAGTGCCAGGCTAAATGAAGCACAAGCGGGGATCAAGATTGCTGGGAGAAATCAATAACCTCAGATATGCAGATGATACCACCATTATGGCAGAAAGCTAAGAGCTTCTTGATGAAAGTGAAAGAGGAGAGTGAAAAAGCTGGCCTGAAAGTCAACATTCAAGAAACTAAGATCATAGGATCCAGCCCCATCACTTCATGTCAAATAAATATGGAAACAATGGAAACAGTGACAGACTTTATTTTTGGGTTCCAAAATCACCACAGATGGTGACTTCAGCCATAAAATTAAAAGATGCTTGCTCCTTGGAAGAAAAGCTACAATAAACCTAGCCAGCTTATTGAAAAGCAGAGACATTACTTTACCAACAACTGTCCCTCTAGTCAAAGCTATGGTTTTTCCAATTGTTATGTAGGAACGTGAGAGTTGGACCATAAAGGCTGAATGCTGAAGAATTGATGCTTTTGACCTGTGCTGTTTGAGAAGACTCTTGAGAGCCCCCTTGGACTGCAAGGAGATCAAACCAATCAATCCTAAAGGAAATCAATCCTGAATATTCATTGGAAGGACTGAAACTGAAGCTCCAATACTTTGGCTACCTGATGCGAAGAAGTGACTCGTTGGAAAAGACCCCGATGCTAGGAAAGATTAAAGACAGGAGGAGAAGGGGATGACAGAGGATGAGATGGTTGGATGGCATCACTGATTCAATGGACATGAGTTTGAGCAAGCTCCAGGAGATGGTGAAGGACAGGGAAGCCTGGTATTCTGCAGTCCATGGGGTCACAAAGAGTTGGACACGACTGAGTGACTATAACAACAACAATCTCACGTCAATGTGTCAGGCCTTCATCTGTAAGCAATGGAACATGATTGTAGATCTCTTAGCAAAGAAGTGATGTGGATGTAGACTTGCTTTAGAAAATGCTCAGGCAGCTGTTGAAGGAATGATCAGGACACCAGTTTAGACAAGCGAGCACCTAGAATCTGACCAAATTGGTCCTACAGAGAATGATGCTGAATTGAGAACAGGCAGACACCTGAAAGCTATATAGGATGGAAAAAGAAGAAAAAATGTGTTCAATGGAGATTCAGAGTCAGGCTCAAACTAATGATGAGAGCAAAGCCAAATTAGCCAGTTAAACATACAGACATCTGAATGAGACACACATAAAATAATTCACTGAGGCTTTTCCAAAGGTAGAATATCCTCTCTTTCATAAAGTAGCTTGAAAGCACATACTGCTTACACCCTTTGTTTTTGATTCATTCTTTTAGCACTTGTGAACTTCATGCTGTTAGGTAAAACTGACAGTTCCCATCTCTCATCCCGTGCCAAGCACTGTACAAAGAGCTTCATAAATATTAATGACTGGACCACAAGGTGCCCAGAAGTTGGTCAGACAGTGTTCTGGGTCTTTCTGGATAAGATTAACATATGAATCTGAAGACTGAGTAAAGCAGACTGCCCTCTTTAAAGTCTGTGGCCCTCATCCAATCAACTGGAGGCCTGAGTGGAACAGAAATGCTGAGGAAGAGGGAACCTCTCCTGCTTGATTGCTGGAGCTGGGACATCCATCTCCTGCCCTCAGACAGGAACTCTGACCTTCAGCATCCCTGGTTCTCAGGCCTTTGAACACAAATGAAACTACAGTTCTGGGTCTTCTGGGTCTCCGACTCATTGACTGCAGATCTTGAGGTTCCTCGACCTTCATAATTATGTTAAGCAATTCCTTATAATAAATGTCTTGGTTCTGTTTCTCTGGAGATCTGTCAACGAATGTAATTTATTTACTCCTTATAAAATTATTTTAAGGGAAGTCCAGTCATCATGATTTTAGGATGAAAAAAGTGAAACACAGAAGGATTAAGTAGCATGATATCATCCTACAGCTAAACACAAAAAGGATGGAGTATGTTAGGGAGTGAGTTCCAATCACTTAGAAGGTAATTACCACCACAGCCTTGATATTCAAAAGGCCCCTGTTGACTGTAATTGGCCACTTTTTACCTATTTAACCTTGAACAATTTACTCAAGTTTCCCAAACTTCACTTTCTGCTTCCCAGAGCTGGTAGACAACCAAGAAAACAAAGCACACAGAGAGTTGTGCACTTTTTTTAGTCCTCTTTATAGATGACAAAGCTTCCCTGGTGGCTCAGAGGGTAAAGCGTCTGCCTGCAATGCTGGAGACCCAAGTTCGATCCCTGGGTTGGAAGACCTCCTGGAGAAGGCAATGGCAACCCACTCTAGCACTCTTGCCTGGAGAATCCCACGGACGGAGGAGCCTGGTAGGCTACAGTCCATGGGGTTATAAAGAGTCGGACACAACGGAGTGACTTCACTTTCACGTTATAGATGACAAATGTGAAGCACAGAAAAGCTGAGTACAATTGACCCTTGAACTCAGGGGTTTCAACTGCACAGGCCTACTTTCATGGGGACTTTCTTCAATAGTAAGTAGTGATACTTGTGGATATGGAGGGCCAACTATAAGTTATAGTTGGACTTCCAACTGTATGGAGGGTCAGTGCCCCTAACTCTCATATGGTTCAAGGGTCAAGTGTAATTTTTTCAGAGTCTCACAGCTGAAAAGTAGACACCCTGGAGTATAAAAAGAGCTGTTCCAGTAATCGAGAAATAGAACTTCAGGCTAATGAATATCATGACAATGATGATATTCCGACAGGGTGAGGTAGGGCCCCTGTTTGTGAACCACCATACCCTGTTAATAGATAATATATACATATTAAAAGATCATTTCTTCTTCAATCTCTTTAACCAGGATTTCATTTTTATCTTTAGATAATAAAAATTAATGTTTCTCCATGTCTCTACTCTTATCCCAAAGCTGTAGCCTTTTCTTAAATTGTCCATGTTAGGCCAGTAAATATGCCTGGGTTTCTACCTTCTTTTCTGTTTGGTATTGCAGTGTTTAAAGCTAACCCCAAGCTCCCAGGGACTCTTAGGTCCCCTGGATTGGTAGACAGGCTCTTTACCATTAGTGTCACCTGGGAAACCCCTAATTAGCTTTGGTTCACCATTAATCACTTACCCACTTTGACTTTAAGGCAAGCTGAGGGGATGGCAAGAATTAACCTATACAGAATCTGACCAAAGACATGAGATACAAGGCAAGTTGCAGGCCAGAGGAGCTGAATTTTACAACTGACATGGAGAGTCGATGCCGCAATAGAGGTCTGGGGAATGCAGCATGGGGGAAATTCTTGCACTGTATTGAGGACAGACAATAGGACTAGGAGCCAGCAGATTGGCTCAGCAAGCTGTCTGGGGGCTGAAAATGAACTCTGAAAGGGGATGGAAAAGCTGGAATACTTACTGCTTTCAAAAATAATTTGTGGAAATTTCAGCCAATTTGTGGAAACAGTCTGACACTTCTCAGCTAATTTAGGGTATAAGAGAGAGAAACTAATTCTGAATCTTTCTTGGCCTATGCATGCAACTTCAGATTTGCTAGTCTGTTCATTTCCATGTAGAGACAATAAAAAGGGAGCAAAACCTGGACATTTCTGGATATACATTTGAACTATTAAAATTTGGAAAAGACAAGATAGAGAGTGATTCTTGCTAGCTCCAAATTTCTTGTATGCATGCACACAAATACAAACTCATTCACATACTCACAGTATCTCTCACTCTCTCTCTCACACAAATACATACACATACACTCTCACCCTTTCTAGATGTTTATCTTGTTTCAAATCAAGTTTGTGGTTATTATATCCTGTCCCCAACTTCTCCTTCCAGCTGTCCACCTCAAAGATAAATCACTTATCTTACTATAAATTCTATCAGAAGAATCTTTTCTGCTAAGTTATTAGAATTGTGCTTTAAAAAAATTATGACAGACATATGAGTGTTTATCAAAGCAATTGGCAAAGATTCTCATGTAGAATGGAAATTAAGGAGGGATGCAATAGTAAAAGCTCTGTGAAAGAAAAAAATGAATTAGTAACTGGTTTGATACCATATTTAAAAATAATTACAAAGAACATCATTCAGCTTGGGAATCTGATAGAACTGTGTATAAACTGTGCTGTTTTTACCTTTTTATAGCCATGGACAACTTCACTCTTCAAAGCTTTTATTTCCTTAACTCTATAATAGGTCTAAAAAACAACAGCAACAGTAACATTCTTTATACGGTGAGTCTGAAGATTAAATGACAGTTTATTAAGAGTTCTTAACATAGTGAACTAACTTTCTTGGCTCAATTTTTTTTAAAAAGTCTTTAGAGTTGTGCTTCTCAGAGATAAAACATATCATCTTGAAAGGATGTCCACTCGATGATATAGAAAATAATCAAATATCAGAGAGTCAAATGTTGTTGGAGGAAACAACACTTAAATCCATCAGTCTATGATCTTATCCCCAAATTATCAGACAGCTGGAGCTGGAAGGATCTTTCAGCAAATGGCAGATGTCATGTTACTGGGGCTGAAGAGTCTAGGAGTGTTACACAATGAAGCTGTTAGAAAGTGTTTCACTGAGGTAATAAACATCTCAAACGGGCTCAGTTAATAAACAAATATAATTATTTTAACCATAACAATCCAAAAATACCTTAGGATTAGTGCTTTAGAGATATTATCCAGGAAATTTCTTATGTCATGTTCCATCAGCAGGGTGGATTCCGTCCTAAGTGAGTTTTCCTCATGGTTCTAAAATGGCTGCCAGCAACAACTGCGGAAGCAAGCTTTCTGTTTCATAGGTTTTTCACTCTAAACTCTCCTTTCAGTACAGTTGAGTCATTTAAGATATAAGCTCAAGCTTACCTCCAGAGGTAAGGCACTAATTGACTTACATGAATGGAACCAGCTTTGCAGGACGCGCCTGCCTGGCCGGATGCCGCGTCGAGGCCAGGGGCTGAGGCTGCTCGAAGCTGATCTGGTTCTCGGGCTGTCACCCGGCCCCCTTTGGAGCCGACATGGCTAAGAAAGCTCGAGCAACGAACAGGCCCGCGGCAGTTCCCGTGGCTGCGGGAGGGTGGGCGCAGTGATGCGGGTTGGGGAACCCGGGAGAGATGCGAGCCCGTGGGCTAAAAACCAGAGCAAGGAGCCAGAGAGACCACTTTCCCCGCAGGTCCTGCGGCAGTCGATCCTAAAGGCGGCGTCACCGTGGCCATCCATGCCAAAGCTGGCCATCCATGCCAAAGCTGGTTCCAAACAGAATGCCCGTGACTGACGTGACAACCGAGGCTGTGAGTGTAGACATCACAGCGCCTCCGACCGAGGGAGAGGCCAACACGGAGCTGTATCGCCGTCTTTCCAAAGTCTTAGAACTCGGGAAGAGTGATGTGGTTTTGGATAAGGGCGGTAAATCTCGTGAAAAAGTGGTGACGTTTTGGGCTCGACACCTCCAGAAGAGATCTTGGAGAAACTGAAAAGGCAAGTTGAAAATAAATAAATAAAAGCAAGAAACGAAAAGTACCTCTTTAAGAAAAAAAATTTTATTGCTAATGATGGAGAGACTGTTAAAATATACTTAAATACACAAATGGGGAGGTAAATTTAATAAGAACAGGACTCAAAAAAGAAGTATGAAGATTAAAAGTACTGGACATGGAATTTAGGTTCTCAAATCCCTGATCCCAAACAGCTTGGGACATGTTACCCTGATTTTACAGATTTACAAAGTACAGAGCTGGAAAGGACATTTAGGATGGCCTGATTCAACCCCTTTCATTTTGTGATGAGGCTTCTGACTTCAGAAGTTGAGAGTATTTAGGATCACTTGGTGCAAGATGGCAACTAGAACTTAGATCCCTTGGCTCCTCACTGAATGCACTTTATCCTGGTTGTAAATTAAAATGGTAATATTCCCACAGCATTACTGGAATCCTGGGGACTACCTTCTAATCCAGTTTAAAAGGGACAGAGGAAACCTGTCACACTGCTTCATAGTGTCACTTTATATTTTAAAATGCTTATGTAAATGGTTTCCCTGGTAGCTCAGCTGGTAAAGAATCTACCTACAATGCAGGAGACCCTGGTTCAATTCCTGGGTCAGAAAGATCCACTGGAGAAGGGATAGGCTACCCACTCCAGTATGCTTGGGCTTCCCTGGTGGCTCAGCTGATAAAGAATGTGCCTGCAGTGTGGGAGACCTGGGTTCAATCCCCGGGTTGGTAAGATTCCCTGGAGAAGGGAACAGGTACCCACTCCAGTATTTTGGCCTAGAGAATTCCATGGATTGTATAGTCCACAGGATCGCAAAGAGTCAGACACGGCAGAGCGACTTTTACTTCACTTTACTTTGCAGGAAGCACATAACTATAAAACACAAAAGTCAAGATCTGGAGCAAACAGATGATTTTACAAAGGAATAAGAAATTAGTGACATCCAGCTAGGCAACATGGCTCATGTAGGTAATAGCTTTAGAAACAACAGGTTGAGTAAGATGCATACCCTAGGACTAAGTAATCTGTAGAATAAGAAAAACAGGAAAGTTTGGTCAAGCTTCAAAGGATACAGGATATAGAAGTAGATGGCAGTCTCAACATGTTTATATAATTATTTTGAGCCCTGAGGCTCCTCATAAAACAGTGAAAAATTATGAATAAATGTAAAGAAATAATGCAGCTTAATAATGACAGGCACATATTGTGCACTTAATATTTTTTAGTACACATTGAATAATTGAAATAGGAAACATTTTTTTTCTGAGCACTCACTTAATATCTTGTATGCCTTATTTTATCTTTAGAAATTTCCAATTGAATAAAGAATGAACAAATGTATTAGTGAAAGAATATTTATACCAAAGAAATACTACAAATCATACCTCATTTAAGTTTCACCTTTCTATAAGATTGGTTTCAAGAGGTTGTTAAAAATAAACTGGAATATGAAGTTGGCGATGAAGTAGTCAAGCAAAACTTCTGAGAGAAAACAATGTTGAAACACAGATAGGGACTTATAGGAATTTGTGGTAATTTGAGGATATAATCTATAATAATACTCTAGAATATTTTTATTATGCTCCCACAAAAGGGAGACATTCAGATCAGTTAGTATGATGGTTAAAACAAAAGAATGAGAATATCCACCTAAAAGAAAAGCTTCATTTAAATATATAAGTATTTTTCTCCTTGGAAAAGTCAACAAGATTTTCTAGTGAGACCTTAACAGTTCTTAACGGCTGGGTCCTTTTCTTGATTTGGACTTGAACCTATCATATTATACGTGTATTATACCAAATTTGGTAAAAGTAGAATATCAAAGGAAGACGTGCATAAGATCGAACTCACAGCCTCTGTTCTTCTGGCTCTGAGGTCCTCTTCCCTTTTCTTGCCAAATTCTTTCCACTCTCTGTCAACGTCCACTGGCACTTTGACAAAGTGCTGGCTCTGCAGAACCCATGGCAAGAGGCGCAACAGCTCCCAGTGCAGATTTCTGACAGTTTTTCTTCCCCTGCAGTACTAAGTTTGTACTACACTTTGTGCAGAGCGGCATAAATTAGTTAATGTTTCTAGAGAATTTTGAAGATGAAGAGAGTAAGGACCTGTAAGGTAATGAGAAGGGACTAAGGGTCTTTGCTGTAATGATCAAGATAAGCACAGAAGCACGTTAAGCTCAACTCACACACAGGTGCTTTAATATGTTGTAGAGATGATCAGGATGCCTGACAATGACAAGACATTATACTTGCCTTCAATTTGTCAATATTTGATGAAATAGACAAATCAATGTTCTGGAAAAAAATAGAAATGTATCATAGTCATAGTTTACCTGAGTCATAGATAAAATGGTAACAAAGATTTTGCATGTGTTGATAGTCATATGGATAGACACTTCAGAACTGCACAGCACAATCTCAATTCTAAATTCAAAGTTATTTTCCTAAAATGGGCACTGGCCATCTTGTATATTTCCTTCTTTTCATCGATGAGACTTCACTTAACCCAATATTTGCAAGAAAAGACTTAATTCCTAAGAAATTTTTAAGGCCCAGATTAAAAATACAAATTCTTCTCAACTACTCGAAGTACTGAATCAGCTTTCCAGGGATAGATCTACAGCATTCATATTTTTAACAGGAGTTCCAGCTGCTTTTGTTTTCTAGTTGAGATTGGAAACCACTGTTATTAGCTAATACCTACATTCCTAAAAGGGTTTCTTCTTTCTGACAGCAGGTAATGCTTTCACTCAAGCAAAATGTTAATTACAGTTGTCTTATTGCTAAGATTTAGATTAAATTGACTCAAACTGTAGGAAATCCAAATTTGTAAAAATTTTGGAATTTATGTTTCCTCTTTTCACCTCTGATTAAGTTCAACTTTTGTAAAAAACCTTTTGCTTCTTCATGCCTTTGCTTATTTCCCTATTTCTATCCTCACTTGCCACAAGTGTTCGCTGATATTAGATCAGGAAATTCCACCTATATCTTCAGTACAACCCTACCTTTTGAATGCTACAATAGCCCTCATCTGGCTCTGGCAGCACCCTAACTTCTTGCTTTTAACTACTTTAAATTCAGACAAAAGACTTAACTCAGGCCTTTGAGGATACTCTGTCTGTTCATTGAATTTTGTGTTTTCACCTTGTCTACTTTTACTGTTTCATCTCATTTTCTTCTAAAGTACTATCTGTCAATGTATCTTTGTTTTATTTATTTTCATGCACCTTTTTATTCTTCCCTTTTCAAATGTGAAGCAGGAGATGCCAACATCAGACAAGCAGTCAGGTTCATTGCTAACATATGCCAGAAAAGTACAATCAACCCCAGTCAAAACTGGACCCCTGTTTGCAAGATAGCGTCACCTCATTTCCCGAACAATTCAGGTATATCATGATAGGAGTAAAACTGCATAAGATCTAGGATGAGAAACTTTATTTAATCCCTGTTTAGACCGTTGTTAACTGTGACCTCAATCAGGAAATTAACTCCCTGACTGTGAAATGAAGACGGCAATCATGGCTCTACTTAACTTCATGGGATAGTTGTCAGGATCAGATAAAATCATGGATCTAAAAGGGTCTTGAAAACTGCCAAGTAACTGTTGCTCATTTGAGAAAAAGTATGTAAACTAAAAAACTCTTTTCAGTGTAAACAGTCACTTATCTCTGGATAAAGGAAGGACCAAGAGGAAAGTGTAGAGATGGGTGGCATTTCAGTGGACTAGAGGCAAGGCTGTAAGGGGATCAAGATGAAGCCAACGCAACAGAGCATGTGGCGCAGAGTAGAAAGAGAAATGGGCAGGATCATCTGAGCCATTAGAGCTGGCTTGGTGGTGGTGATTCAGTCAATGAGTTGTATCCAATTCTTGCAACCCCATGAACTGCAGCCTACCAAGCTTCTTTGTCCATGGGACTCTCCAGGCAAGGGCACTGGAGTGGGTTGCTATTTCCTTCTCCAGGGGGTCTTCCTGATCCAGAAGTTGGACCCCAGTCTCCTGCACGGCAGGCAGATTCTTTACCAAGTGAGCTATGAAGATCTGGCTTAGACTTACATTAACTTTGCCTCAGAAATTTTCAGAAAAGTGAGCCAGAACATTCTTTGTTTTAATGCTGGTTTATATCTCAAAGAGTCAGACCTGATTAAATGCATCTGTTAATTGTGGGTACAAAGCTATCATGCCAGGTTCGAGGATTTAGAAAGATGAATCCAAATGATTTGACTTGAGAGAATTGTGCTTGATAAAAGCATATTTAAAAATTGCATATATGTTCAGACAACTTCTTTTTTAGACAGGATTATCCTTTAGAATCCTATAGAACTGGGTCCCTTGACAGCGTTTCCTTTAGAAGACAAGTGCGGGTCTCAGATAAAGCTATTCCATTGTTGACCATTGCTAAACATCTACCCAATTTTTCACCTTGTGCTTTGTGGAGAAATTCTCACCTTACTGGGAAAATATTTGAGAACAATGTAAGTCTTTGTCAGCAGTATTGATCTACAGTTAAGCTTTGATTCTATAGACAGGAATCATTATGGGCCAAACTATGTGATCTCAGCACAGATCTCAGGCTGTGAAGGTTCCTTCAAAGTGTAAGCCATAATACCACTGTGAGAATCAGAGCAGGTAGGAACAGACTCTCTACATCAAATTCCAATCAAAAGCCAAGAAAAAGACTTGTGTCCTAGCCCTCCTTCTTTTTAATTTATTTCAAAATAATTTGATACAGCTTTCAAATGATCTGAGTGAATATCTTCCTGCCACAGGAAATGAGAAGACAAGCACCTACTTCTGTACTGATGACTTGGATTTCTCATTAGGTTTGAGGAGCTGCCTTAATAAGCTACTAGCCTGCTGGCTAAATACTGTCAGTTTAATATCTACTGTGCTAAAATCAAAATTATTTTAGACAGACACTCCCAACATGCAGATAAAAAATATGAGTGAAGTCCATCCAACAGGATTATTAATTTAGCTATACGGGCTGGTGGTAGGAGTGATACAACTTGTAGTTAGCAATTCAAGAAACTCATAAACACTAATTTACTACATCTTTGCTGAAAAAAAAAAAAAGATTCCAAGTGCCAGAGTCTGTGCTTGGAAGAATCTGAGGTCGCTTAATGAATAAGATTCAGCCCCTGGCCTTAAGAAACTTATATGCTAATATAGAATACCAAAGTCATATAAGTTCTCTAGAGTCATACTATAGTACAAGACTAAGGAGAGAAAAAAGTCAATTGCTGAACATTTGCTTTGATCAGACAATGAGTAAGACAAATTGTATGCCTTAGTTTATTATGATGTACGAGTTCAACAGGTATCTTTCACTAACATGAATCTGACTTTTAATTTGAGGAATTTTCTTTGTATATGTTTCTTAATTCAAGTGTCCTCAAATCTCTTTGTTGCTATTTTGAAGAATGGATATTTTGCGTTTCTGCTTAATAGTATCATTTATAAAATAACGTCACCTCTTGCTTAGCTTCCATCCCTTTTAGTAAAAACTGAAGGAACAAAGAACTTGTTAAAAACAAGGAAAAAGGCAAAAAATGCAGATCACCTCATGAATGGAGAAGAACCAGTCATCAAGTTTAATATGAAATCATTTGGGATGGTGGTATTTGCCAGAATTTCTGACGGTATTTCTATATGATATTCAAGAATAGTACCCTTAGGTGGGGGCTTCCCCAGAGACTCAGCGGTAAAGAATCCGCCTGTCATGCAGGAGCCTTAGGAGACGCAGGTTCCATCCCTGGGTCTCGAAGATCCCCTGGAGGAGGAAATGTCAACCCACTCCAGTATTCTTGCATGAAGAATCCTATGGACAGAGGAGTCTGGCAGGCTGCAGTCCATGGGGTCACAAAGAGTGGGACACAACTGAAGTGACTCAGCACGTGTGCATGCCCCCATAAGCAGACTCATAAATAGCTGAACAGAGTTGACTCATTTTCTATCTGGAATTCAGCCTCTAAGGACAAGACCAAGGATACCTTCTTGGTTTTGTCTTGCACAGGGCTTTTAATCACAGGTCAGATAAAACCATAGAAGACTAATTTAGTATATTTTCAGGATGCAACAATCTTAGTGGGATGGCTAAATTTTTGGATATCAGAAACATGGCATTTAAAGTTTTCATTTAAATTTTACATAGCCCTGTTTGGTTCAACAATAATGTATAAAATTTCAGGCTGGAGGAGAGTGCAATTGGTTGCCATATGGGCAAAAATGTAAGATGTTTAAGTAAACTGGAATCAATAGGAATCATTCCAAAATGAGGAACAAGGTTTTAGTGTGAGCCTTCTATGCCTGTAGTTCATGGAGTTAACAGTGAGCAGGGAATGGGGATATGGGTGGTAATGGGTCCAAAAACACATGTCTATGAGAGTGCCATGAATGTGGAATATTTAGCTTGGAGAGACGAGTGAGTGATTGAAATCTATAAGTATTTGAAAGTCTGTTGTGTATAAAGGGAAGCAAACATTCTGAACATTATCAGAGGTTAAAACTAGAGTTAGTGAGTAAAGTTATAGAGAGGCAGATTACATCTCCATTTAAAAATACTTTTAAATGATAGAGACTGGCAAATGAATTTCCTTATAAGAAGTGAGTATTAGGGAAACTTTGATAAAATGCTGAATGACCATTTGTCAGGAAGTTTTGAAAAAATTTCTCGTGAGAGAATTAAGACTTCATGACCCCTATTTTTTTTTCTTTTAACTCTAAGAGTTCTTGGTTCTGTATTTTGTATATTTATTGGAATATCACAGGCATCATATAAATAGCTGCCTACCAATCTTATTATCTGAAGTACTAATACGTATGTGTCTTTTTTTACGGGACAGACCTTCAGATCTTAGATCCCTAGTCCTACATGGTATTTCTTTCTGTTGCCTAGGAAGGGGTTAATTATGCTGGAAATACAAGATCCAAGTTTTTTAGCAACTGATAGAACTTCCCTGTAACAAAAATGAGACAAAAATATCTTTAAAAGTTGGAGTTTGCTGTCTGTAATAATTTGAATAAGAGATGCTCATGCTTAGAGTAGGGACTTCAGTTCAGTTCAGTTCAGTCTCTCAGTTGTGTCCAACTTTTTGCGACCTCATAGACTGCAGCACACCAGCCCTCCCTGTCCATCACCAACTCCCAGAGTTTACTCAAACTCATGCCCATTGAGTTGGTGATGCCATCCAACCATCTCATCAGCTGCCATCCCCCTCTCCTCCTGCCTTCAATCTTTCCCAGCATCAGGGTCTTTTCCAATGAGTCAGCTCTTCAAATCAGATGGCCAAAGTATTGGAGTTTCAGCTTCAACATCAGTCCTTCCAGTGAACATTCAGGAATGATTTCCTTTAGGATGCACTGGTTGGATCTCCTTGCAGTCCAAGGGACTCTCAAGAGTCTTCTCCAACACCACAGTTCAAAAGCATCAATTCTTTGGCTCTCAGCTTTCTTTATAGTCCAACTTGCACATTCATACATGACTACTGGAAAAACCATAGCCTTGACTACATGGACCTCTGTTGGCAAAGTAATGTCTCTGCTTTTTAATATGCTATCTAGTTTGCTCATAAATTTTCTTCCAAGGAGTAAGTGTCTTTTTATTTCATGGCTGCAGTCACCATCTGCAGTGATTTTGGGGCCCCCAAAAATAAAGTCAGCCACTGTTTCCCCATCTATTTGCCATGAAATGATGGGACCAGATGCCATGATGTTAGTTTTCTGAATGTTGAGCTTTAAGCCAAATTCTTCACTCTCCTCTTTCACTTTCATCAAGAAGTTATTTAGTTCCTCTTCACTTTCTTCCATAAGGGTGGTATCATGTGCATATCTGAAGTTATTGATATTTCTCTTGGCAATTTTGATTCCAGCATGTGCTTCATCCAGCCCAGCGTTTCTCATGATGTACCCTGCATGTAAGTTAAATAAGCAGGGTGACAATATACAGCCTTGACGTACTCCTTTTCCTATTTGGAACCAGTCTGTTGTTCCATGTCCAGTTCTAACTGTTGCTTCCTGACCTGCATACAGATTTCTCAAGAGGCAGGTCAGGTGGTCTAATATTCCCATCTCTTTCAGAACTTTCCACAGTTTATTGTGATCCACACAGTCAAAGGTTTTGGCATAGTCAATAAAGCAGAAATAGGGGTTTTTCTGGAACTCTCTTGCTTTTTCAACGATCCAGCAGATGTTGGCAATTTGATCTTTGGTTCCTCTGCCTTTTCTAAAACCAGCTTGAACAGCTGGAGGTTCACGGTTCATGTATTATTGAAGCTTGGTTTGGAGAATTTTGAGCATTACTTTACTAGTGTGTGAGATGAGTGCAATTGTGCAATAGTCTGAGCAATCTTTGGCATTGCCTTTCTTAGGGATTGGAATGAACGCTGACCTCTTCCAGTCCTGTAGCCATTGCTGAGTTTTCCAAATTTGCTGGCATATTGATTGTAACACTTTCACAGCATCATCTTTTAGTATTTGAAATAGCTCAACTGGAATTTCATACCCTCCACTAGCTTTGTTCGTAGTGATGCTTCCTAAGGCCCACTAGACTTCACATTCCAGGATGTCTGGCTCTAGGCGAGAGCCAGAATAGGAACTTATAGGGTCCTTTTTCCAAATTAATAAGAATGTTGGAGGACAATAGCTTTTCAATAGTCTCTTTGATATTTGCCCTAACTGAAAGCTATGTTGACAGCAAATTCTTTGCTATAAAACAATCCATACCTTTGGATAAAAATTCTTTTATTAACTTCTAGGATTATTTGCCTAAACAAAGGATCTGGAATCCTCAATATTTTATCAATTTTTACTGTTACTTCCAAAATCTGTGTTCTATACTCTGGAATGCTTTCTTCCCAATTGTTCTCCATTAGGCAAACTCCTACTCGTATTTCAATATCCCTCTCAATTTTTCTATCTCCTATGAAGTTTTGGAAATATTTATTGTTCTAAGCAATAATGTCCTTTATATCTTTATTGTAGCTTTTATTCCATGCCCCAAAATACTGACCAGTGTAAATTTATAGAATCATTTTCATAAATACAAACTAAATTCTTGTGAACATAGAAGAGGGGTGATTCTACAGGTTTTCTGAGATACTTTTCAAAGTGATTCAAGGCACAAAATGTACACTACTGTGAATACATACATATTTCATATTTTGTTCCTCTAACACAGCTCATCAAAGATTTGGCTTCATCACTTTAAAACTAAATGTATTGAAATGAGATTTTGCTTCTTACCTGAAAAACTGCAGGACCTATAAACATCATGTAGCTAATGAATCAAAAATGTGGAAATATAAATATAAGCACTTTATTTTAAGAAAGCAGAGAAGATTATTATAGCTTTCATTATTTATTTTAGTCTCCACATCTAGACTAAGAATAATTTCTAAAATTAAATTGCATTTTGTTCATTTGTGTTCCTTCTCTTTGGAACCAACTAGAGTATCTGGGAAAAACAGGAAACCGTGAGGAGAGATGGCTGAAGCAATACATACAGTGAACAGATAAAGTGATTAAGAAAAGCTCACTTATAGGAATTTTGACCTTAAAATGATGGCAGATTTATCATTACACTGCACAAGGGTATACCCATGGGAAGTATGGTCTTCCCTGGTGGCTCAGTGGTAAAGAATCCACAGGAGATGTGGATTTGATCCCTGAGTCAAGAAGATCCCCTAGAGAAAGAAGTGGAAACCCACTTCAGTATTCTTGCCTGGAAAAGCCAATGGACAGAGAAGCCTAGCAGACTACAGTCCATGGGGTCGCGAAAGAGCTGGACATGACCGAGGGGCTAAACAGCAGCCCAGGTGCAGTGTTGTGGCATCAGCTAGTGTCACTTGGAGCAATACACAGTAAGCATGCATTATCACCTCATTTGTACGATTCTTGGGAGGATATTCACCAGGAAAATTGTACAGATAATAAAATTCAATCTGTTATATATGTCAAGTTTTTATTCTTTTTCCTTAAAAGAAGATTGTTGTTGTTCATTGGCTAAGTCATGTCTGACTTTTTGTGACCCCGTGAACTGCTGCATGCCACTCTTCCCTGTCTTTCACCATCTCCCTGAGTTTGCTCAAATTCATACCCATTGAGTTGGCATCCAATCATCTCACCCACTGATGCCCCCTTTCCTCTTGCCTTCAATCTTTCCCAGCATCAGGGTCTCTTCCAGTGAGTCAGTTCTTCTCATCAGGTGGCCAGAGTACTGAAGCTTCAGCTTCAGCATCAGTCCTTCCAATGAATATCCAGGACTGATTTCCTTTAGGATGGACTGGTTGGATCTCCTTGCAGTCCAAGGGATTCTCAAGTCTCCTCCAGAACCACAGTTCAAAAGCATCTATTTTTGGCACTCAGCCTTCCTTATGGTCCACCTCTCACATCCATACATGACTACTGTAAAAAGAAAACTTACAAAATTTAATAATTCTTAATTTCTTTAATGCCAAAGATACTGTTCATATTTGCATATCAGCTCTTATATATAGTAGAACAACATAGCAATTTGCTGAATGCATTATTATTATACATCTTGTAATTCTCTTTCTGTTATTAAAATGTTTTGTTAGATATTCACTTTCAAATTACTAGATTCATAGATCAAAAATTAAATAGGCAATATGATTATAATTTCATGTGTGAAAAAAAAAATCTCCAAATTCTAAATTATGTTCTATTTAATACACCAAATTTGGAGCTTTAGTCAGAATATTTCTTGATAGTCTGTAGTCCCTATTATTCACATTTTAGTCATTACTGCTTCTTTTTGTGTTTGATACTGGTCAGATTTTGATTTCTAAATTATTGAAGCATGATTGTTAAAAATACTTATTCAATATCAAGATCCCTAAATGAGGAGAAGGTATGGTTTTTCAGAGAGAATCTCCTGATTTTTATACAAAGTGAAGCTGATGGGTAACAATACAACTAAAAGTTTTAGTCCTTATATCTTTATTTTGAAAAAAAAAACACACACAATATTTGCTTTGAATGAATTCTAATAAATATTAATGTCTTTGAGCACTTATAAATTCAATGCAAAAACAAATCCTATACCAACAGGTCAACAATGTTTCTGTGACATTATTTCTTAAAATTTCACAAATTTTGCTGCAAAAATGAGAAGTACTTCATGATGAGAATATTATCTGTGGAACTATGCTATGGTGGTACATATTTTTTTCTCAATAAAAATTTTGTCTAAGCAACATAATGCTGTCATTTAAAATGTAAACAGTAGGTACTGTATGAGACTACCTGTTGAATTGGACAAAACCTGACCCAAGAGTATTTTAATCAGTGAAATTTATGGAGCGGCAGTATAACACCCTTACGGCACCAATGCATTCGGTGTTGTTCAGGCAGTGGTACTGTTATATGCTTGTTGATTACTGAAGTGAGAGGTATGCCACATGTTATGTGTTACTTTCTCAGCAGCTGAAGAACACTCTAGCTGTTATAACAGAGATAAAATTCTAGGTCTCCTGAGCAAATCACATGACTCTCACTTTCCTAACACTTACAACATATGTCAAAAATGGATTTCAACTTCAAAATAGATTTCAACTCAAACTTCAAATACACTTTATAATTTTGTTTATACATTTAAGCCATAAGGTGCTATAAAACAAATTATGGGAACTTGTGATTATTAAGATTACAGAGACGAATCCTAGATAAAGGAATGTGTACATGGATGATCCAAAGAACATGTCTCTATTATAGGTTTAAAGTTGGTGCTGAAGAACAAAGTGTTCACATGTAAGTTTTCTATATTTTAATATTTTACATGTGCCTTTGTTCCTATGTATTTGTGCTGTGTTTAAGGATTCTAGTATTTGAAGATGAGACCTTGTGGTTTGAAATTCTTTGTCAACTTCTTGCAATATAAACTACAGAGCAGAGAAATTGATGACACAATTAACAATAGGAAGTATGTTTTTAATTAAATGACTTTAAATATACCAAATGCTATGCATTTCTCGTCTGCTAAATCCTTATAAAAATTCTGTAAGGTCTACCTTGCTATCTCTTATTTACGTATAAGGAAACTGAGACCTCGAGTGTTTGAGTGACTTGCTTGATGGCACATGGGGTTGTAAAGTACTTAGAACCATTTTTGCTTTCTCCTCTGTCACAAAGCTATGCTGTTAGCCCAGTGCTTTGATTGAAAGTCATGTAACAAAGGTGTGTGAAAGATTATTCCATTGTCATGCTGCTTAACATTGATTTAAAGAGGAAAATAAAATATCCCCAATTCTTTATGCAATTGCAAATGTGTAAGATTGTTTGTTTCATATTTATTGACAGAGCAATAATTTAAAAAATAAAACAGTAAAAAAGATGACAGTGAAAAGTTAATCCTGGGACTATAACCAACTTAAGAATACACTTTGTCTAGCTTTCAAGTCTTTTGAACACTTTGACAATGATCAAATGACATTCCACAACTAAACTGGCAGTACCTTTCCTAGATGATCTTGTTAACGCACTCCTGAAGGGCATCCTGACCTGTGTTGCTCCAACTGTCCAAAAAACATCAATTTTCTACCTTGATTCTGTCTGATTATTGACAATTTTCTCTGTGAGGGAGTATTTGGATGATGAGACAAAACTCAATGTGATTGGCCAGGTTAACAAAGTGAGAGCATCCCACTCAGTTAGCATGAAGCTCATTAGTATTGTCTCCGTTGTGATTCATGAAAAGATATCCTGAGACAGAGGAAAGAATGTTCATACAAGGTTGAAAACATTTCCTTGTTTGGTCTTACTAACATCAAACCTTGTAGTATTTGATAATAAGAATCTAAAAATTTTCTTTCCTTACCTCCATTACCAAGTCCTTTTCTAAAGTTTTCTGTATCTTTTCCCACTTGGAAGTTAGCAGATTTACCAACCAATATAGTATAATTATTTAATAGCTTACATCTCTTTTGGCCATAAATTGCTTATCCACAGAAAAATGAGCAGCCGTAAAAATCTTGGAAAGATAATTTCAAAGGCATAAGCTTAAAATTTATTTTAGGATATGATTACTTATTTGTCAGGAATATAGAAAGCAGTATTTATAATTTAAGAAGATAACTAGTGGAAAATACTGTCATTTGATAACAGTAGAAAGTGTTCATTTCATTATAAATATTCTAACTTTGGCAAAGACCTTGGTCTTAAAATAGCATTAGTTTGGAAAATGGCCAAGAATATATTTTAAAACCACAGGAATATAAAACCTGAAAATAGATATTAATGCTTAATGTAGACTAATACTTGACTACACAAACTAGTAAACTATGTCTCTGAAATAAAATATCATTATTCATGAAATGGCTGCATCAGTCAACTCAGAGTAGTGACAGATAGATGGCACTCTATAAATTCTAAAAACAGTGAATTTCTATTGGTAATTAATACCAAGTTTATTCTGTTTACAAACAGAAAACATTAACAATGGCATAATCTTAGGTGCAACAAATGTCATTATTTTTCTTCAGAAATGCAATTATGAATCAACTTATAATTTTCACCAAAAATATCTATGGGTAAAATATATGCTTATTTTACTACCTAAAAGGATTCTGGGAATTTTAGATAACTTGAAAAGAAGGATGTGCAGCTTAAAAGAGGTCTTCTTAAGAATTATTATGTAGAAAATATTCTCCAAATAATTTTCTGATTTCCAAATTATATCTATAAATTTTAATGAAATTTCTTTCTCTCAACTTCAAAGTTCATCTGTTAGATTGAATGCTGAATCAAGAATCAGAATGTCTGCATTTTCATGATGTTTGCTTTTTAAAATCTTCTTATAAGATTAAATCTTTTGTTGTAGTATTACAAATTGATAAAATTTATGAGAATTTTTAAATACTAATTTATAAAATTATATGTTTAATTTTAAAAAATCTTTGTAAATAAAGCTTATTTTTTGTTTCAGCATGTTAATTATTTCAGAAGTAATATTTTGGAGATGGTTAATTTGATTTCAGGGACATATTTTGATAGGGTGTCTCAAGAAATAATACTTGAAAACTAAACATTAGTTTACATGCTGACATTAACACATGAACTGAAAGCTGTTTGAAAGGTTATTAAAGAGTAGTGACAAATAGAGTTTATTGAGTTGATTAGAAGAGTCTTGTATGTGTCACTGGGACTGATATTAGGCTCTTTTTAACAGCTTCATCAATGATCAGGAGAAAAGAGACAAAATGTTAATTAAATCCTTGGAGCCGTTTAATCCAAGAATCAATCTATAAAAAGTGTCACCCCAAAGTACTTAGTTCAAATATGCTCAGAAATACTTGAAACCAAAAATTAGGGACAAAAAAGGTTAATAGAATAATGCTTAACATTCTATTACATGCCATTATGGGCTTCCTTGGTGGCTCAGTGGCAAAGAATCCACCAGCGATACAGGAGACGCAGGAGATGAGGGTTCAGTCTCTGAGTGGTGAAGATTCCCTGGAAGAGGGCATGGCAATCCACTCCAATATTCTTGCTGGGAAAATCCCATAGACAGAGGAGCCTGGCAGGCTACAGTCCATGGGATTGCAGAGTCAGACACAACCGAGTGACTCCTAACACTTTCACTGATAATATAACCAGTTTTCTAGTTTCTGTGGCATGGGTTTTCGCTTCTTTTCACAAGCCATTCATCTTCTTCTCACCCCAGAAACTGGAAAGTTTTGTTTCTGAATTCCCAAATTCTGCTTCATGCTGACACCTTTGACATTGTTTACCTGGCTGCCTATCTGCTTCCCTGAGTGTCAATATACTTAGCTACTCCAGCATTGAATATGTCAATGTTGTACCTTTTTGCTTGTGGAAATACTCTATTATTCAATCTTTCTAAAAGGAACAATTTGCTACCACAAATGATGAGTAATGTATACATAGCTGTAATTAATAAACAAGTACTCAGAGAAACAAAATGCTTCTCTAATTTTAATACAAAGATAGCAGTGTGATGTTTATTTCACAATTATCATTAATAGTACAAATTTAAAATAGAATATTCCACATTAAAGGAAAGCAATTCTAAATGAACATAGCATATTTATTTGCTATTAGACAAATCTTGCTTGCTAATTTCATTGCTTTTTATTGTTTTAATCTAAACTAATATTTTAATGCTCTAGATATTTCTGTTTGGGGCAATTTTCCATTATATTCAGGATTTTTAAATACTAATTGGAATTTTGCACTTAGTAAAATGCTAGTATCAGTGCTATTCTTAAAATGATGATTTAGTAGTAGTAATTCTGCTTGCTGGAAAATAAAGCCGAAGAAACTGAAACTGAAAGTCACTCAGTTGTGTCCAACTCTCTGTGACCCCATGGACTGTGTAGTCCATGGAATTCTCCAGGCCAGAATACTGGAGTGGGTAGCCTTTCCCTTCTCCAGGGGATCTTCCCCATCCAGGGATCGAACCCAGGTCTCTTTCATTGCAGGCAAACACTTTACCCTCTGAGCTACCAGGGAAGCCCACACCTAAAACTAAAGATCTCTTTATTTCCCTACATTCAATTATCTAAAATTCATTTCTCTAACAGTGACGAATATACTAAACTCAGCTCACCATTGTTAACTTTAACCTAGCTTTTGCTTTATGAGACAGTCTTCACATTTTTTGTTTTAAAGATTATTTGACCTATTAGAACTCTTCTATCTGGGTCTCTCTGATCCCACACTTTTAATGGTTCATCCTGTGTCTCCATATCGTCCTTCTCCTGTCTCTGTCAGAGATTCCTCTGACTTGCCTGCCTCTTAAAAGCTGATTTTCTAAGGATTTCTTCTTTTGCCCTTTAATCACCTTAATCTATACATACTTTATAAAGTTTATATATTCCCCATAAGCTGATTGGTCTGAAAGTTTTAACTAGCTCAGGTTTCTCTTCTAAGTTTAGGCCTTTTCATGACTGTTCATAGTATCTTTAATCATAATCACTAAAAACTGGAAATAACACAAATATCTATCAACTAATGAATAAATACACAAATTGTAATTTAAATATACAATGGAACACTACTCATCACTAAACAAATAATTAAGTAAAAAGAAAAAAATACTGATAATATGAAATAAACATCCCATGTATCTCAAAAGTATGATACTAAGCAAAAGTAATGAGACACAAAAAGTTATCCAATGTATGATTCTATTTGAATAATGTTCTAGAAATATGAAATGTTCTTAGGAACAGAAATTAGTTTAGTATTTATCAGATGAAGGAGATATATGAGAAATATTTACTGTAAAATAGACATGGTGGTGAATGTATTTTTTAATTTGATTATGGTGGACATTGTATGACCATATATATTTGTCGAGACTTACAGAACTATACTTCCCCAAAAGAGTTGATTTTCTTTCATGTAGATTTTAACAACCCTGATATTGGAAACAAAATACCAAATGAATTCAGATTCATAATTTTCTCATCTAATATTTTCCTATTTCCTACTTCTAAATGTCAATTTATACCAATTATCCATTTATATAAGGAGAAATCTAAAGTTGCTTTTCTCTCTTCCCAATATTCCACACTTAGTTCATCATCAAATCCAGTCAATCTAAATCTCGGAAATAAGTTTTCAGATTCCTCCCTTCCTTATAGTAAGTGGCCAAGTATAGACTCTCATCTTCTCTTAGTTAACTAAAGCAGAAATTTATTGAAGTTACCTCTGTAATAACAAGACTCCTCATTTCCCTTTTTATCACAAAGATTCATTCTTATATTGCCAGAACGTGACACAATTCACACTCTTTTCTTTTTCCTGACAAAATCTTTTATTTTTTATACCTACATTTATTAAAATCCTGAATGCACATGCAACATTTCTGAAGCAGAACAAATTATTGTTGTATACTTACAACACATAATAAATACATAGTTCTCTTGTGTCCCAATTTTTACTTCTGGGAAATATGGTAAAAGCTAGATACATATAGGGCACCTGTATGTAGAAGAATTTAAATAACATAAATCTGGACATTTATGAGAGAGAGAGAGAGATGCTGCTTCCCATCCTGGGAGAGTTTCCTGAGAAATGTGAGGGGAAGGAGCCTGGGTTCTAACCCTTTGGAGTATAAATAAATTCTTCAGGGGAAAGGTAAGACCCTATATCCAAAACCCAGAAGTGTTGCCACAGTCCCACCTCTCATCCTCTCTTATACATGCCTCCAAAAAGGTTAGTATTGTTAATGGTTTCTTACTCAGTCATAATTTAATTTCAGATTTGTCTTTCAGTTCAGATCCCAAATTTCAGAAAGATTTTCTCAGAAAGCCCTGGCTATGCAGAAACACAAGAATATCTTCTTTCCAGTCCCACACACTTCCTCTCTTGCTCTCTAACTCCCAGAGTAGGATTAGCAAACTCCTCTGAATCCTCACCCTTCTCTCTAAATAATCCCTACACCTCCTTGCCTTAACTCTCACCTGGATATCCTTTGAGGTCACTGTTTCCCCTTTAGCCCTTTCAAGTAGAGGATGTTCCTCTTCTCAGGGTCAGCAAGGAGTTGGAGTCGGTGTCCTTCTTGTTCTCCTGCTCTTCCAGACCATCTCTCCCCTTTTTGCCTGTGAAGCTCTGCTCGGTGAAGTGCAAACCATGTTAGTCATTTTACCAGTTTTCCAGTTTTCTGCCATCTCCCGACAAATCAGCTCTTCTCTTCATTCAGTTAAAAGCTTAGCCTTTCTTCCCATAGCCACTTCTGCTGTTGCTCTCGAATGAGTAACAGTCAAACCCCCTGTTTAGGGAACAAAGAAACAAGAGTGAAGAATCAAGATCTAACAGAAATCTCAAAACAACTCACTGCCAATATTCCCACCATGGCCCAAGCGCCATCCATAATTCTCCTGGAATTCTGAAATACTTCCATACTGATCTTTCACTCCTGCCCCCTCCAGTCATTCTCCACACCGAAGCTAAAATGCCATTTATCACGCTCCTGGAAACACTTCTGCAGCTGCACCTCTCACTTAGAACTTAGTATAAGCCTGTCCCCATGAGCCAAACCTGCGTGACCTGGCCCGGTCACCCTTCCACCTCAGGGCATGACTCTTGCTTTCTGAATCTGCAGCTCAAGCTCACTGGGCCACAGGCTACAATAGCCTTTCAGTTCTTAGAGTACAGTTATTTCCTACCCGTGGCTTATCTTTGGTCTCAACTGTTTTCTCTGAACACACATTTCCTTTGGATTTTCATCCTTCTGTTATAAGATTAGATATATCCTCTTCCCAAAGGCTTTCCATTATAAAGTTTCCACCTCTCTCTATAATCTCAATTATAGGACTCTCTTTCATTGCACTCATCATTACATAAAATGACTTTTTTATAGTTTCACTTGTGTCTTATTTATCTCTTTATCAAAAAACAAACCCCATGAAGGCATATGTAAAACTATGCCATGGTCTTGCAGGAGCTGTATATTAATTGGAATATGGTGATCCTCAACAAATATCTGTGGAATGAACAAGTGGTCTCTACTTTCTCAAACTCATTTCCATTCAGCCAATAGAGGATCATATTTTTTAATTTTTATTTTATATTGGAGTATAGCTGATGAACAATGTGGTGTTAGTTTCAAGGATACAGCAAAGCACTTTTGGTCCCTAAAGTTCAATAATTGTTTATCCTTTCCACATCTCAAAGGTAGAGCTCATTTTCACTTATTTCAAAAATTCTTAACTATATAGGGAAGCAAGATACCCTGCCTGCCAGATGTATGATCAATATCTTCCAGATGTTATAGAGGCAAAGGGAATTTAAATGAACCCCACAAGCAATTCTGAAGCTTTGGCTCTTACTTCTATTCCCACACTCTCCTATTAGTTGAAAATCAGGAATTCTAGGCAAAAATTTAACTTTGTTACTTCCCTGTTGAAAACTTGTAAACAGTTCCTTAAGCTGTCACACGTGGCTATCAACGGTCTGATCTATGTTTATATCATGAACTTCAACTCAGTAATTCCTGTCTCATCCTGTAACCTACAGCATTATAGAACTCTTATGTGTGTGTGTTATATATATATATACATATCTTCAGTAATTTAATGGTTTGAGTAGTTGAACTTAACAATCATTTGCTCTCCACATAATTTTATTGTTTCCCACGATGTCATGGTAAGAGTATTTTATTCAGTGATCTATAGATCACTTACAAACCACCCTAAAACAACCAATTTCTCAGTTACTTTCCCTATCCCCCACCTCGTTTCATTGCACATGAAGATTATGTTGTTCCTTGGGGGTGTGAGTAGGAGAAAGAATGGGTATTTGGAAAAACTCTGCCAGCAATTTTTTATTCCTCTGCCTTACTTAAAAATCATCAATATAGACCCAATCTTAACGAACATATATATTGGGACAAAATAGAAAAAGTAAAAAAAAAAAAAATCATTTTGCATCAGGATTTGAATTTAGTAATTACTTTTATCTGGTCAGGTAAATTTTCCTTCCCAATTAGTTTATCTTAAGTAGTCAACCCTCTGTTTCATATCATCTGTCAAGAATAATTTATTCATTAAACAAATATTTACAGAATGCCTTTAATGTGGTAGCCATAATGTTATGTGCTGGTGATACAAATGTTGAGCAAAAAGTACACAGTCCCTATACACAGTGAGTCTAAATTCTAGGAGTTATATGTTAACCAAATAGTCACAATGATGATGTATGGCTATGAACTGAGATAGATGAACTGAGGGAAATAATCACAGTTCTGTGAGGAAATATATCATATATATCTGATTTATACTGGAAGGCAAGTAAAGCTTTCTGAGAAATAATTAGCTATCATATTAAGAATGAATGAGTTAACACACAAAGAGGCAGGAGGAAAGAAGTGTTCCTGAGAGAAGAACAGTGTATATAAAACCCTGTGGTGGAAATGAGCAGAGAGACACTCAAGGGCAATGTAGTGAAAAGTAGGGACCAAGGTGGGGGACTAGAGACCGCAGGGGTAGCAAGGAATTAACCACAGGGGCCTTGCTGGCCACTGTAAGAATGTTGTCTTTATTTTTTTTCTAAGATCCGTGATTTCTGATTTAAATTTTTTAAGCTTGGTGAGGCTCTCCATGACTAGTATTTTAGAAATACTGGTTGCAGGACTTCCCTGGTGGCACAGTGGATAAGAATCTTCCTGCCAGTTATGGGATATGGTTTCCATCCCTGGTCCAGGGAGATTTCACATGTGCTAATTTCATGTGAGTAATTAAGCCCAGGTGACACAACTACTGAAACCCGTGCACTAGAGTTTGCGCTCCCAGCAAAAAGAGCCACAGTGATGAGAAGTTAGCACACCACAATGAAGAGAACCCCTGTCTCACTCCAACTAGAGAAAGCTTGCAGAAAGCAATGAAGATCCAGTGTGACTGGAAATTAATTAAAATAATAAATAAAATATTGTTTACAATAAAAAGAATATAACACGAGGACAAGTCAACTGTTACGAGTCAATTCTGTATTCTAGGCTGTGATGGATAATTTAATATGTCAACTTGTCTAGGTTATGGGGCACCCAGATAGCGGGTAAAGCATTATTTCTGAGGGTGTTTGTAAGGATATTTCTGGATGAGATTAGCACTTGAGTTAACAGGTTGAGCATAAATGATATTTCTCACCAATGTGGCTGAGTGTTGTGCAATCTACTGAGGGACTGAATAGAATACAAAGACAGAAGGCTTTGCTTAAACTGAGACCGTTTTTCTTTTTGTTTGTTTTGTTTGTTTAAATAAGGGATTTAAATATGTTTAGATGCCTATATGAAACTACAGAGTGATAGTGATTGACAGTGAGGTATTAAATGCTAGTGTGTCCAAGTATACACACATGCGTATGTATGTGTACACACACGAGCATTCATATATATGTACATATATGCACATGTGACAGAGAGAGAAAGAAGGAAAGAAGAGGAGAGGTGAGAAGAGAAAACTGGAAGAGGGGAAAGAGGAAAAGAGAGGAGAAGGGAGCAGAAGAGAGAGGAAAGGAAGAATGAATACTGAGAGTGAAAAGGTCCTGAGAAGATAGGATGACAAAAGAGGACCAAAGCACACGGAGAGTCCAGCCTGAGAGAGTCATTGAGAGGACTTCTCCGCTACAGAAGGGAAGAATTAGAGGTTGCGAGCAAATGAAAGTAGGCTGGGTGAAGTGGGCAAATGGAGGTAGACTAAGCAGAGCAGGGCACTTAGAGACTGGATTTCTACACACTTTAAAAAGTAAGAAAACAGACTTGTGGACACAGGGAGAGGAGAGAAGAGGGAGGGATGAATGGAGAGTAGCATAAACATGGACTGCCATATGTAAAACAGATACCCAGTGGGAATTTGCTGTATGACTCAGGGAGCTCCCACCGGTACTCTGTGACAGTCTAGAAGGAGGGACAATGTCAGGGACAGGAGGGAGGTTCAAGAGGGAAGGGTCGTCTGTGTGCCTATGGCTGCTTCATGTTGATGTACGGCAGAAGCCAGCACAATAATGTAAAGCAATTATCCTTCAAGTAAAACTAAATTTTAAAAAAGAGACAGAAAAGATGAAAAAAAAAATCTTAGTTGTAACTGTTCTATAAACTTTGTGGGCTTCCCACATGGCACTAGTGGTAAAGAATTCACCTGCCAAAGCAGAAGACATAAGAGATGTGGTTCCATCCCTAGATCAGAAAGACCCCCTGGATGAGGGCATGGCAACCCACTCTAACATTCTTGCCTGAAGAATCTCTATGGACAGAGAGCCTGGTGTGCTATAGTCCATGGGGTTGCAAAGAGTCAGACACAACTGAAGCAACTTAGCATGCACACATAAACTTTGTAATTTTACCCCCAAAAGACCCATTAAAATGAATAAAGTTTTATCTTTATTGAAAAAAAAAGGTATCTATTAGGAAAGCAAGAGGAAATGTGAGAATTATGACTTTTGATGATGGTGGGAAAGACTTGAAACAGTTTTGTTGCAATTAGAAGAACCCAAAGTAACTGATGGCTAATGAATTTCTAGGCAAGATTAAGAGCCAAACTGAGGTTGGTGATCATGAGTTTATACTGATGGTAACTTTCTCTGTGATGCCTTCCTCCAAGGCTCAGATACTCAGACAGGTATGAAGACAGATGATAGTAGGGTTTAACCTAGCTTAGAATTTTTCAGGGGAGGCAAGAAAATGAAAGATGAGTAAGGATACTTATGATAATAGCAAAATTATTGCTAAAAGTTTGATTCAAGATAAAGAAGATGTGTGTATATATATATATACACACACACAATGGAATATAACTCAGCCATAAAAAAGAATGAAATAATGCCATTTGCAGCAACATGGATAGACTTAGAAATTTTCATATTAAGTGAAGTAAGTCAGACAGAGAAAGACAAATTTGCATGATATCACTTGTATGTGGAATCTGAAAAAATGATACAAATTAACTTATTTACAAAACAGAAATAGACTCATAGATATGGTGGGAGAGAGGCAAAATAGGAGAGTTTTGTATTAACATATACACCCTACTGAATAAAATAGATAACTAACAAGGACTTACTTATAGCAAAAGAGACTATCAGTATCTTGTAATAATCTGTAAGGAAAAAGAATCTGAAAAAGAAAAAAAATATATATATATATATACTCAACTATCACTTTGCTGTCCTCCTGAAGCCATGAAACTATCAGAAAATTGCTAATAGGCTATACTCCAATATAAAATAAAAATTTTAAAGTAGAAGAAGAAAAACAAAGAAAGCAAAGAAGGGAGATTGAGGAAAATTAAATGTCAGTTGATTGTGGAGGATCTAATATGGAAATATGGTAACTGAGAAAATAGTGATGTATAGTCTAGAAAGAGAAGAAGCGATACTAAGTTGGGGAATTTGATTAGTGATTTTGGAAGTAGGGCAGTTTCAGATGATAACAAAGTACAGGTAAGACTATGGGATGGCACACCTGAAGTAAACCAAATGTTCTTACCACTGGAGACAGAGGTGAAGAAAATGAGCAGTCTTACTGAATGGAGTGTCTGTATGAGTGAAGGAATCGGTCAGAATAATGGCAGGACTTAGGATGAGAGGAAGACTACAACCCAAAAAACTCATTAAGGCGTCTACTTAATGAGAAAGAGTGACAGAGTTTGGTGAATGACAGTGTGAGACAAGGGAGAAGGTTAAATGGTGTGAATTTGAGAAGAGCAGAACTTCCTAGAAATCATAGTGAGATAAATGTATGATATGCAGATAGCAAGAGACAAAGACCCTAATCCTATGGCTGACTCTGGGTTTCAAATTTTGGGAGAATACACAACTATCCTTTGAAAAAACTAAAGAAGAAAATGTAGCATGGGAGGAGCACTCTCTTTTCTAAGATGAGGAAGATAAAGACATAAAGGAATGATAACTATGAAACAATATTTCCTGGGGCATAAAGGAAAAGGAGAGATGGAATCAAGAGCCAAGAATTCCAAATTGGCATTCTGGGGATGCTAGTGAGGTTCAGGGTTAGTGCTTATCCCAACTTTGGTCAGTTATTGATGAAAATTGTGTTAAGAGAATGATGATTTCACTTTTTAAAGGCTTTGGGATAAGCACTAACCCTGAACGTAATGTCCAGAGTAAACCTCTTTTTTACCTGGTGATTCTACTACCGGTGACTGCTGGCAGCAAACCCAGAAATGATGGAAATTCTAAGTCAAGTTTGGAAATTAAAGAAATTCTAATAACTCCAAACCACATCCACTGAATGTGGCTGCAGATTGCCTCTAAGAGAGTTGTGCTGGAATGGTTCAATGTGATAGGTATGGTCTAAAACTGTGAAGACTGGGAAGACTGCAATAAGATGCAGAAAACTGTTTCTTTAAAAAAAAAAAAAAAAGAAGAAGAAGAAACAATTAGGATGTAATAAGCTGTCAATTTCAGATTATACAGAGTGAAGTGAGCCAGAAAGAAAAACACCAATACAGTATACTAACACATATATATGGAATTTAGAAAGATGGCAATGATGACCCTGTATGCAGGACAGCAAAAAAGACACAGATGGGTATAGCAGACTTTTGGACTCAGAGGGAGAGGGAGAGGGTGTGATGATTTGGGAGAATGGCATTGAAACATGTATAATAACATGTAAGAATCGAAATGCCAGTCTATGTCTGATGCAGGATATGGCACGCTTGGAGCTGGTACGCGGGGATGACCCAGAGAGATGTTGTGGGGAGGGGGGTGGGAGGGGGGTTCATGTTTGGGAACGCATGTACACCTGTGGTGGATTCATGTCAATCTATGCCAAAACCAATACAGAATGGTAAAGTGAAAATTAAAAATAAATAAATAAATAAATAAAAAAGAAAGTCCAGCTGGAAAAAAAAAAAGAATTACAAATGGCTTCAAAGTTGAAACAGCCTGTGACAGTGTGATCCTGAGACCTTTTGGACATACTTTTTTTGAAAGTGTCAGCAGTTTCTTCCACAATGTTGTTCAGTTTATAGTAACTAAATTTTATGTAAATATGCTATTATATACACTCTTAAAAATCAGCTATTTTATCTAGATTTTGATATATTGGTATAAGATTAATGTATTCAAAAATTTATTCTGTACTTTGTATTCTCATTTCTAAGTTTATTTATTTGTACACTAATTTTAGTTGATTAGAATAGCTAGAAAATGTAGTTTTGTTGATTGTTTTCAGCTGGATATTTGAATTTTGAAGCCTTATTTATTCTAGAAAGAAAAGACGTTTATAACAATATGAAGGAAGTGTGACAAATTGTCTTTTTTTTTTCTGTACACATTGGAGGGAGTGATAAAGGAATAGTGAATAAACATGTGCTACATCATAAAAAAAATATTGCTCTCTTAAGAGAAATACAGCAAAAATAACAAAGACTTGGATACATTCATCTTTAATTTTCAAAGAGATTTAAACTTGCATTTTTTTTCTTTTGAAAATTTGTCTATACTGTATAGCATGGGGAATTATATTCAATATCTGTTCATAAACCCCTCCAGGGTCTTCCTATTCCACCATTTTGGCCACCTCCCACAAAAGAGGCTTTTTTAATGACCTTGAAGAAATAAGCTATTATAGTATGAGCTGCCTGTAAACAAGATCACATAACAGACTACTTGAAATGGCCTCTAGGAGCTGAGACCCTCAATTCCATAAAACCTCAAGAGATTGGATTCTACTAACAACTTGAATAAACCTGTAAGAGGACCCTGTGCTCCAGATGAGACTGCAGCCCTGAAGACACCTCGTGAGGCCGCTGATGGCCATACCCAGACTCCTGACCAGCCCATGCAAATAGTGAAAAAGTTTAGAGGTACTGTTTTACATCACTAAATTTGTTATGCAGTGATAAAAAACCAACAGATTTTTGTTTTAGAAAATTGATTTCAGATGGTTTGCAATTATTCTGTTGGATTAGAGAAAGCTGAAGCAAACTTTGAGAATTCATCAAAGATTTTTTTTTTTTTTCTCTCAATGCCTACTGAAAGCTTTTCCTATTGCAGCATAAACTCTGTGTTTGCTTGTGCTCACCTCCTAATGACTTTGGGAGTAAATTCAGCTATCCAGATATGTGATTTTTCACGCTATAAAAAACTGTAAGATGTATTGTAGAGTAATTGACCTCCAATTAAAATAAATAAATTTGTATTTTAAAAAACCTGAAAGATGTATTAATAGAAAAATCTAAGAAATCCTGAAAGCAAATGAAATCAATAGCACAATAAATTTTAAAGAAATAACAACAACAAAAAAAAGAGGAAAAATGTCATGTGGTCTGAAAATAAAACAGAATGTCAGAAATAATAACAGATTTAAAAGTTAAACAGTAATACTGACAAACCATGATATTTGAAAGCTACAAATAAAATATCTCCAAAGCCAAATGCAAATTCCAAGAAGTCAGAGTACACAGGACTCTTAAGGAAAAAGACACTTTCCAAGTGCTAAATAGTCTTAATGTATTGCCAGTAGTGTCAACAGTGGTGTCAACAGTAACATTTACAACTATTTGCTATGTGCCAGGGACTCATTTTACTAAATTCATTCTATCAGGATTATATAATATAGCTGTCATCACTCTCATTTTATAAATGAGGAAATAAATCTTAAAAAATAAAATTTTCAGGATCATATCTGTGGTAAGTATCAGAATGGAGCTTCCCATGTGGCTCAGTGGTAAAGAATCCACTTGCCATTGCAGCAGACACAGGTTTGATCCCTGGGTCAGGAAGATACCCTAGAGGAAGAAATTGGAAAGGAAGAGGAAAAAGAAAACCATTAAATAAAAAATATTGAATAAAAAAATGTCTAAATAGAATAGCATCAAATAACACTGAGGAATAAACACATGGATGAATACAAGGATGGACAAATGATAGAAGACCAAAAAAATCCCAAATATGTCTGGGAAATCAAATATATGACAAGGTAATATTCCATATGGTTGATAACAGTTTTATTAATAAATCAAAAGAATTACTATTACTGAGATGTTACTGGAATTAGAATCTGAATTCTACTTCATTCTCAATGCAAAATAAATTCCAATGGATTAAATATATAACACATAAATAATGTTATTTATATTGTCTGTTTATGTTTACATTTATTCATAATTTTGTGTGGCATACTAGCCACTCTAACATGAGAACAAAGCCAGAATTAAATCAACATAGGTTATTATAATAAAATAAAAATAACTTTTTTGTGTGAAAATGCCAAAATCAAACTACAATTAATGATCAGAAAATTAATATGAAAGCTCTCAGCATTGTACCTAGTACCAAGAAGGTGCTCAATAAATATTTATTGAATGCATGGATTCATTTGACAAAAGCATACATTCCTTTTCTATAAAGTGCGTTTCTAAATCTATACGTAATATGGATATCATGAAAGAAGCAAAGACAATAAGCTAAAAACTTGCAAAAAAAAGATAAGTGACCTTAGAGTAAATATGCAAAAGATATGTGAGGATTAAATATTTATCAGGAAAAAAGTAAACTAAAACAATAGTGATATAGTACTTCTACCTTTTCCTGATACTGACAGTCAAAATAGACCCTTCCTCATGGGTGCTGGTTCTTGATAAGGACATGAAGAATCTGAGGTCTGACCCATGGCAAAAACAAGTTTGTTGAAGAAAGAACACCTCAAGGGAGAAGTGGGCCAAGCGAACAGAGGCTCTGGTGCCAGAATGATGAGGTACAGGGCTTTTAAAAACAGGACTGTTACATATTCATTTAGGCTGGTGTAAACTATGCCAAAGCCTATGACGGGGTGGATCACAAGAAACTGTGGAAAATTCTGAAAGAGATGGGAATATCAGACCCCCTGACCGGCCTCCTGAGAAACCTGTATGCAGGTCAGGAAGCAACAGTTAGAACTGGACATGGAACAACGACTGGTTCCAAATAGGAAAAGGAGTACATCAAGGCTGTATATTGTCACCCTGCTTATTTAACATATGCAGAGGACATCATAAGAAATGCTAGACTGGAAGAAGCACAAGCTGGAATCAAGATTGCTGGGAGAAATATCAATAACCTCAGATATGCAGATGTCACCACCCTTATGGCAGAAAGTGAAGAAGAACAAAAGAGCCTCTTAATGAAAGTGAAAGAGGAGAGTGAAAAAGGTGGCTTAAAGATCAACATTCAGCCAACTAAGATCATGGCATCTTGTCCCATCACTTCATTGCAAATAGATGGGGAAACAATGGCTGACTTTATTTTTCTGGGCTCCAAAATCACTGCAGATGGTGATTGCAGCCATGAAATTAAAAGACGCTTACTCCTTGGAAGGAGAGTTATGACCAACCTAGACAGCATATTAAAAAGCAGAGACATTACTTTGCCAACAAACGTCCGTCTAGTCAAGGCTATGGTTTTTCCAGTGGTCATGTATGGATGTGAGAGTTGAATTATAAAGAAAGCTGAGTGCAGAAGAATTGATGCTTTTGAACTGTGGTGTTGGAGAAGACTCTTGAGAGTCCCTTGGACTGCAAGAAGATCGAACCATTCCATCCTAAAGGAGATCAGTCCTGGGTGTTCATTGGAAGGACTGATGTTGAAGCTGAAATTCCAATACTTTGGCCACCTGATGCAGAGAGCTGACTCATTTGAAAAGACCCTGATGCTGGGAAAGATTGGGGGCAGGAGGAGAAGGGGATGACAGAGGATCAGATGGTTGGATGGCATCACCGACACAATGGACATGGGTTTGGGTGGACTCAGGGAGTTGGTCATGGACAGGGAGGCCTGGAATACTGCAGTTCATGGGGTCGCTGAGTCGGATACGTCTGAGCGACTGAACTGAACTGAATTGACAGTTTTGATTGACAGTTGCAAGTTACATAACAATAGGCTCTACTGTTCATATCTTTCCCATAATTCAGTCTGTTATAATCAGATGAATAGAAGTATAGAATATTTATAAACCCTTAATAGTCTCCCAGCAGCCTAAGGTCACTTGAAGATAAAGCTGTGCATCAAGGGCACATGTCTGGCACTGGCAAAAGTCTCTGTGGGTTATTTTGTAGCATATCTGTGTATATCTGTATGAAGGCCAAGAAGCAACAGTGAGAACTGGACTGGAACAACAGACTGGTTCCAAATCAGGAAAGGGGTACATCAAGGCTGTATACTGTCACCCTGCTTATTTAATTTATATGCAGAGTACATCATGGGAAATGCCAGGTTGGATGAAGCACAAACTAGAATCAAGATTGCCAGGAGAAATATCGATAACATCAGATATGCAGATAACACCTTATGGCAGAAAGCAAAGAAGAATTAAAGAGCCTCTTGATGAAAGTGAAAGAGGAGAATAAAAAGTTGGTATCCAATCCCATCACTTTATGTAAAATACATGGGGAAACAGTGAAAGACTTTATTTGGGGGGGCTCAAAAATCAGTGTAGATGGTGACTGCAGCCCTGAAATTAAAGTTGCTTATTCCTTGGAAGAAAAGCTATGACCAACCTAGACAGCATATTAGAAAGCAAAGACATTATTTTGCCAACAAAGGTCTGTCTGGTCAAGGCTATGGTTTTTTCAGTAGTCATGTATAGATGGGAGAGTTGGACTATAAAGAAATCTGAGTGCCAAAGAATTGATGCTTTTGAACTGTGCTGTTGTAGAAGACTCTTGAGAGTCCCTTGGACTACAAGGAGATCCAACCAGTCCATCTTAAAGGAAATTAGTCCTGAACATTCATTGAAAAGACTGATGCTGAAGCTGAAATTCCAATACTTTGGCCACCTGGTGCAAAGAACTGACTCATTGGAAAAAACCCAGATGCTGGGAAATATTGAAGGCAGGAGGAGAAGGGGACAACAGGGGATGAGATGGCTGGATGGCATCACTGACTCAATAGACATGAGTTTGAGTGAACTCCGGGAGATGGTGATGGACAGGGAAGCCTGGCGTGCTGCGATTCACGGAGTTTCAACGAGTCGGACATGACTGAGGGACTGAACTGAACTGATTTATGCACACTCCTGGGCCACATTGGGGTGCAGTTTTTCATGCCTAAATTTCTACCTATCATACCTATCAAATTGTCCAAAAATCCCTAATGATCCTGAGGGTGCATGTCACAGGCACTTTCATACACAGTTGGTTAGAATAAAAATGTATAAAAGTTTTCCGTAGAGACACTGACTGTGTGCTAGGTCCCTTCAGTTGTGTCTGACTCTGCGACCCTATGTGCTGTAACCCACCAGGCTCCTCTGTCCATGGGATTCTCCAGGCAAGAATCCTGAAGCAGATTGCCATGCCCTCCTCCAAGGGATCTTCTTGACCCAGGGGTTGATCCCACATCTCTTATGTCTCCTGCACTGGCACGAGGATTCTTTATCACTAGCTCCACTTGGGAAGCCCCAGAGATTTGGATCAGTTCAGTTCAGTCACTCAGTCATGTCCGACTCTTTGCGACCCCATGAATCTCAGCACGCCAGGCCTCCCTGTCCATCACCAACTCCCGGAGTTCACTCAGACTCACGTCTATCGAGTCCGTGATGCCATTCAGCCATCTCATCCTTCGTCGTCCCCTTCTCCTCCTGCCCCCAATCCCTCCCAGCATCAGAGTCTTTTCCAATGAGTCAACTCTTCTCATGAGGTGGCCAAAGTACTGGAGCTTCAGCTTTAGCATCATTCCTTCTAAAGAAATCCCAGGGCTGATCTCCTTCACAATGGACTGGTTGGATCTCCTTGCAGTCCAAGGGACTCTCAAGAGTCTTCTCCAACACCACAGTTCAAAGGCATCAATTCTTCGGCGCTCAGCCTTCTTCACAGTCCAACTCTCACATCCATACGTGACCACAGGAAAAACCATAGCCTTGACTAGATGGACCTTAGTCAGCAAAGTAATGTCTCTGCTTTTGAATATGCTATCTAGGTTGGTCATAACTTTGCTTCCAAGGAGTAAGTGTCTTTTAATTTCATGGCTGCAGTCACCATCTGCAGTGATTTTGGAGCCCTAAAAAATGAAGTCTAACAGTGTTTCCACTGTTTCCCCATCTATTTCCCATGAAGTGATGGAACAGATGCCATGATCTTCGTTTTCTGAACGTTGAGCTTTAAGCCAACTTTTTCACTCTCCTCTTTCATTTTCATCAAGAGGCTTTTTAGCTCCTCTTCACTTTCTGCCATAAGGGTGGTGTCATCTGCATATCTGAAGTTATTGATATTTCTCCCAAAAGCTTGATTCCAGCTTGTGTTTCTTCCAGTCTAGCATTTCTCATGATGTACTCTGCATATAAGTTAAATAAGCAGGGTGACAATATACAGCCTTGACGTACTCCTTTTCCTATTTGGAACCAGTCTGTTGTTCCATTTCCAGTTCTAACTGTTGCTTACTGACCTGCATACAGATTTCTCAAGAGGCAGGTTAGGTGGTCTGGTATTCCCATCTCTTTCAGAATTTTCCACAGTTTCTTGTGATCCACACAGTCAAAGGCTTTGGCATAGTCAATAAAGCAGAAATAGATGTTTTTCTGGAACTCTCTTGCTTTTTCCATGATCCAGTGGATGTTGGCAATTTGATCTCTGGTTCTTCTGCCTTTTCTAAAACCAGCTTGAACATCACGGAGTTCACGGTTCACATATTGCTGAAGCTTGACTTGGAGAATTTTGAACATTACTAGCATGTGAGATGAGTGCAATTGTGCGGTAGTTTGAGCAATCTTTGGCATTACCTTTCTTTGGAATTGGAATGAAAACTGACCTTTTCCAGTCCTGTGGCCACTGCTGGATTTTCCAAATTTGCTGGCATATTGAGTGCAGCACTTTCACAGCATCATCTTTCAGGATTTGAAACAGCTCAACTGGAATTCCATCACCTCCACTAGCTTTGTTCATAGTGATGTTTTCTAAGGCCCACTTGACTTCACATTTCAAGATGCCTGGCTCTAGATTAGTGATCACATCATCATGATTATCTGGGTCGTGAAGATCTTTTTTGTACAGTTCTTCTTTGTATTCTTGCCACCTCTTCTTAATATCCTCTGCTTTTGTTAGGTCCATACAATTTCTGTCCTTTATCACGCCCATCTTTGCATGAAATGTTCCCTTGGTATCTCTAATTTTCTTGAAGAGATCTCTAGTCTTTCCCATTCTGTTGTTTTCCTTGATTTCTTTGCATAGATCGCTGAAGAAGGCTTTCTTATCTCTTCTTGCTATTCTTTGGAACTCTGCATTCACATGCTTATATCTTTCCTTTTCTCCTTTGCTTTTCACCTCTCTTCTTTTCACAGCTATTTGTAAGGCCTCCCCATAGTATGTATCAAAATTTAAATATGCCATCCCTTCAGAATCTAGTAATTTTTCTTTGCAAATATTAGCCAGATTAGACAGATGATGATATATGCAGAAATAGATGGTTGGGTAGATATAAATATAGATATATATGCAAACATACATATATGCATAGGTCTAATGAAGATATAACAATTTTAAAATTAAAAAATTAAATTAAATTTTAAAATTAAAATTAGTATCACCAGGCTGATTTGAATTTTCCATAAATAAAACCTCTGAGTGCCTGGCACATCATTTATAGGTCATGAGGTGATGTGTGAAAGAAAGTGTATTTAGATCAATTTGGATATCAGGATGCCCATGGTCAATGGGATCCCAGGCATTTTCCTAGCAGAAACAGTCTTCAGCTCTCTGCAGCATCAGCAATCATGAAATGAGTATGCCCAGTCTCTGGGAATTAAAAGTCATAGGTCAAGTTGTGGACACCCAGGGATTCTACATTGTTGGGCTCCATAATGTCTGTGAGCCTGAAATGGGAGCACTCAGGTCCAGTATATGTGTCCTGCTGCTGCTGCTGCTGCTAAGTCGCTTCAGTCGTGTCTGACTCTGTGTGACCCCATACACAGCAGCCCACCAGGCTCCACTGTTCCTGGGATTCTCCAGGCAAGAACACTGGAGTTGGTTGCCATTTCCTTCTCCAATGCGTGAAAGTGAGAAGTGAAAGTGAAGTTGCCCAGTCCTGTCCAACTCTTAGCGACCCCATGGACTGCAGCCTACCAGGCTCCTCCGTCCATGGGATTTTCCAGGCAAGAGTACTGGAGTGGGCTGCCACTGCCCGGTTCCCTGTTTCCTTGGGTTCTACCTAGGACTTACCATCTGTCTCTGCTTTGATTTCTCTAATAACTGACTCCCTCACAAAAGGGAAGGATTTCATCAGGCTCCTAAAGAACCCTGAATCTTTCTGGAGGGTGAACCACTTGTTTGTCATGATCTAGACAGAGGAGCCTGGTGGGCCACAGTCCATGGGGTCACCAAGGGTCAGACACGACTGAGCGACTTCACTTTCACGTTTCACTTTCACGCATTGGAGAAGGAAATGGCAACCCGCTCCAGTGTTCTTGCCTGGAGAATCCCAGGGATGGGGGAGCCTGGTGGGCTGCCGTCTATGGGGTGGCACAGAGTCGGACACAAGTGAAGCGACTTAGCAGCAGCAGTAGGACTCTGTCACTGTTGAGCATGGTACTCAGATAATCCTGTGGCCCTTTTTAACTCCTTCTGAGGACATGATATTCAGTCAAGGGTCAGAGAGCTCCTAATGGCACTGAGCACTCTCAGAAGGGAGATATATTTTATCCAGTTTTCCAACTTCAGTTTATCCTGAAAATTATCAGAACTGTTTACTAGCTCAAATGTGTTAAGTTTTAATTTGTATCTCTCTTATGCCACACTTTGATATGCTTTTTATATCTCCTAAAGGTGCACTTTAAAAAACATAGTAGTGTTTATTATGCTATCCCACTAGATGCTTAACCTACAAATTTGATACTAAGTAAATATTTGTTTTGGATTAACAGCAAGGAGATCAAACCAGTCAATCCTAAAGGAAAATCAGTCCTGAGTATTCACTGGAAAGAATGATGCTGAAACTGAAGCTCCAATACTTTGGCCACCTGATGTGAAGAGCCAGCTCATTAGAAAAGACCCTGATGCTGGGAAAGATTGAAGGCAGGAGGAGAAGGGGGATGACAGAGGACAAGATGGTTAGATGGCATCACCATCTCAATGGACATGAGTTTGAGCAAACTCTGGAAGATGGTGAAGGACAGGGAAGTCTGGCATGCTGCATTCCATGGGGTCACAAAGAGTCAGACATGATGGAGAGACTGAACAACAAAAAGTAAATATTAATTTGGCAGTAATACAGGAAACATAAAGGTACTCAGGTTTTAAATATCAAATAGCTTTTTATTTTAACCCTAAACATGTGGTCAGTTACTTTAGTCATGTCCAACTCTTTGCTACCCCATGGACTGTAGCCTGCCATGCTTCTCTGTCCATGGGATTCTCCAGGCAAGAATACTGGAGTGGGTTGCCATGCCCTCCTCCAGGGGATCTTTCCAACCCAAGATTCAAACCAGCATCTCCTGTATTGCAGGAGGATTTTTTTTTACCATTGGGGATGGAGCCACCAGGGAAGCTCAACCCTAAACATATAAAATCTTAAATTTATATATAGTATTTCTAGAATGCCAAATTTCTTAGTATCTGAGCTCATATATTCCGTTTTTGCCCGACTATAGGTATACTTGAACTGGTTATTTTACAGAGTTGTTGTGCTTAAAATTTTCTCCAAATCTTCCTGTAAATTGCCTAGAAGGCATTAATGTCATCTTAGCAGATATATACCTACTAATCTACCAAAAGTAAGAGTATTTCACACCATAAGTAAGCATTTGTAAGCATTGTTTTTGTTGTTTAGTTGCTAAGTCATGTCCGACTCTTGTGACACCTTGAAGTATAGCCCTGCAGGCTCCTCTGTCCATTGGATTTCTTGGGCAAGAATAGCAGAGTGGGTTATCATTCCTTTTTCCAGGGGATCTTCCTGACCCTGGGATAGAAACCAGGTCTCCTGTATTGCAGGTGTTTTCTTTACCAACAAAGCCACCAGAGAAGCCCCTGTTTATAAACGTGCAGCTGGCTGACTAAAACATTCACTTATAAGATGTTTTGAATCAAGTTTTACCTTTGGAATTAAGGAAACTGATACTCAGCCAGCAAAGGTCATTCATCTGGTGAACAGAAGAATGCCCTTGATTACAAACCAGGCAGTTAATGTGCCTTGTTTGAAAAAGATGTGCCTTCAGAGACAATGAAGTTAGCTGCTGTTTTGAATTTCTAAACGAAGCCCTGATTTCCAGTTATGGCGGGTCTTGCTGACAAATCCCCGGGTTTCACAGTCATGCCTCACGGCTTGAGTTTTGCTTCGCTGTGTCCTTCCGCCCACACACTTGAAGGCTCCCTCCTCCACTTGCCATCAGGCAGCTGCTAAAGCCTCCAGCTGTCACCCATCTCTCGCACACGTCCCGTCCAGAGCAGTCCCAACTGCAGGATTCCAGAAGTATGTCTGTTCTGAGGCACTGACTACACTCAAAACCCAACAGGAAATAACAAGTTCAAGGGGAGACGCTAAGAATCTGTAAGTTGTTAGGAACACCAGAATGGTATTTGGAAAGAATTTAGCAAAGATAGGCCAGAAAAGTGGCTAATGCCTAGTTAGCTACACCTAACATTAGGAGAAGGCAATGGCACCCGACGCCAGTACTCTTGCCTGGAAAATCCCATGGACAGAGGAGCCTGGTACGCTGCAGTCCATGGGGGTCGCTAAGTCGGACACGACTGAGCGACTTCACTTTCACTTTTCACTTTCATGCATTGGAGAAGGAAATGGCTACCCACTCCAGTGTTCTTGCCTGGAGAATCCCAGGGACGGGGAGCCTGGTGGGCTGCCATCTCTGGGGTCACACAGAGTTGGACACGACTGAAGCGACTTAGCAGTAGCAGCAACATATTGATATCCCGAGAAAAGGGTAATAAACCAAAGACATGGAATGACTGAATGAAGAGAGAAAGATCAGTTCATGTATGGATGGAGCACTTTAATTACTGAATACAGAAATATTTCAAATGCTACAAAGGAAAAATTTTGAATAACAACATGAAATGGTAAATTAGTTTCTAAAAGATCTTCCTAATTCAATAAAATTTCATCATAATTCAGGTATGTGTAAAAGTATTGCAACAATTATATTGTTGCAAAGGTGTCCCAGGTGGCTCTAGGTAAAAAGTAAACCTGAAAGAAATGTGGTGATGGGTAACCCAGGTGCTGTCTTTCAGAATGCCTTGAAGTCTTCATACCCATTGCCATCACTGTGCTGTGCTGCGCTTAGTTGCTCAGTCACGTCCACCTCTCTGTGACCCTATGGACTGTAGTCCCCCAGACTCCTCTATCCAGGGATTCTCCAGGCAAGAATCCTGGAGTGAGTTGCCATGCCCTCCTCCAGGGGATCATCCCAATCCAACGATTGAACCTGGGTCTCCTGTATTGCAAACAGATTCTTTACCAGCTGAGCTACCAGGGAAGCCTAATGCCATCACTAACACCTCACAAAAATGTCCTGTGCTTTAAAGAGGAGAGGGGCTTATTTGATATAGCGTTTATTCCCCTTGATATTGAAAGGAACTGACAGAGTGAATTTGTACACGGAAGGGCAAAGGGAATAAAATAAAAATCCAAGGCTATTAGTCAAAAAAAATGAAGGAAAAAAAAAAAGTAAATTCTTCAAGGCAAAGTGATTAAAAGCATGACACTGAAAGGTCCAAAGAGAATAAATGTTTCAAACAAGGCTGGAGTGTTAAAATATACATCTTGAAGGATTTGACACCTAAATTTCTAAAGGGCTTGAATGATTTTCAGCAGACCTCTGGCTAAAACTTTGTAATGAGAACTTCTCAGAAGAAATACCAAAGGAAGAGAATCCCCTGTTAATAAAAAAGGAATTTATATTTCATTGTCATTAATTCACATTAATTCACATTTGTTTAATTTTCTTAAATGAGGAGTATGACTTATGACAAAGAAATAAGGAAAAATAATAGTTTGTATCTACTAAGTAGAACATTTCTGATCATTTTACAAACATTGCCTTATAAAATTTTTTTACAACTAAGTGACATTCAAGAAGAACACAGCATAACAACAAATAGGTAATAAGAAAAAAAAGCAGAACTATCTGTCTAGAGAGCTGTATGCGATAGTAAATACTCATAATTTGAAAACCACGGAAGTAGTATAAATCAGGGATGTTCTCACAAGTGTAGAGGACACAGTCAGATTACCTAACGATGAGATCCAAGAAGACAGGCATAGCAAGCAGGGACTTCCCAGTGCTAAAGAACTCAGCGGCCAATGCAGGGGAGGTAAGAGAGGGAGGGTGGATCCCTGGGTGGGGAAGATCTTCTGGAGGTCTTGGCAACCCACTCCAAGATTCTTGCCTGGAGAATCCCACGGACAGAGGAGCCTGGGAGGCTATGGTCCATGGGGTCACATGGAGTCAGATATTACTGAAGCAACTTGGCTTACAAGCATAATAAGCCACTTTCCCTATTCCTGGGCTTCCCTGGTGGCTCAGCCAGTAAAGAATCCACCTGTAATGCTCAAAGGGTAAAGTGTCTGCCTGCAATGCAGGAGACCTGGGTTGGGAAGATCCCCTGGAAAAGGGAAAGGCTATCCACTCTAGTACTCTGGCCTGGAAAATTCCATGGACTGTATAGTCCATGGGATCACAAAGAGTTGGACATGATTGAGTGACCTTCACCGTGCACCAAACTATGTCTACCAGGAGATATAGTGTTTGAAATACAACTAGCAATACTTTTTACTATTTTAAAGGAATATTGATTTTAGTAATATTCTACTTTTTAAAAAATCTGAGCAAGAGCATTTAATGACAAAATGAAAACAAAAAGTCCTGCACCTCACAAGGATGGGTATCAGAAAGCAGAGTAAAGATGGAATAACTAACTGCTCTTCATCTTACAAGGCCAGCAGGGCCTCTGTTGTATGGTATCTGTGAGCAAAATGGAAGGGTAAAAAATAGAAGGATGCAGGTAAACACATACATACCTCCAGAGGTAGAAACACTAATTCCATCGTATTTAACATGACTTTGTACCGTATTGAAGACATCCTTCAAAACAGAATTTACAATCTAGTCTTTCGAGATCTTGTAAAATGTCCAACATTTTACTGATGGGAAACATATAGTTAATTACTGAGTTCATAAACTGGATGGTTATATAGCTAAGACCAGTAGGTCATTTCCTCAGGTTCAATGGATTCATAAAACCTTTCACAGTCTGTTTTTATTCTAAATTTTTCTCCATTAGATAAACCTATTAATGTCAGTGATGTCACCAGTGTTATAATTAGACCATATCGTTAGTTGTGTCTGCTCTACTGAACTGGTATCCAAAGGTGTATTATAATTCAGTTATTTGGAGTGGAACAGGGCATTGGTAATTCTTGAAAATGTTGTCTCAAAGTGGTGATGTTTTTCATTTTATTTCTAAGGATACTGATGTCATTGGAGCCAGTTTTAGTAGACTTTTACTTTTAAATTTACAAATGTATTGCTTATCAGAAAGTGATAACCACCGATTAAAATTTTCAATGATAAAATACTAGAAAGGTAGAAAGTAAATGGAAGTTCTAACTATTTGACATATAGGTAGCTGCGTTGCCTATCATGAAGCCATCATTCAACTTTAGTTGTGTCTTAAAAGTCTGTTTTTTTCCCACCTATTCAAGTTGATATCAGAAATAATAAAACAGATGATCCAGTTGGACCTAAATGTCTCAGGTCTGAACTGTGGCACAAAATGTTGTCTGGGGATTGTCAGAACCCCGAGTTGTCATGAGCTTTAAGGTGACACTTGGGTATGTAGGATACCCATAGGAAATCTTGATGTGGAAACCACTTTACTGGTTGCTTTGAGAAAGAAACCCAGAGTTCATTGTAGCTGTCCAGTACTGAAAGAATGATACAGAATACAGTCATTTTTCAGCACACTGGCCACACCGTGACGTCCTAAAAATGACAAAATGGTTTGGCCCAGGTTTACATCCAAACTATATCCAACATGATTGAAATTCACTCATTTGTAACACATCCATGAATTCAATTTTTCATAAACCTCCACAGGCAAATATTATTATGCCATGCTTGCTTCATCCCACCTTTCCCAATATTTGAATGATTAACTTCTTAAAACAAAATTAATAAGTTTTGTTTAAACAATAACAGCTACCAAAAAAAAAAAAATAGATTACACAGATGTCAGAGGTATAATGAAGAGAATACAAATAAACAGTGAAAATATCTGGGAATGCTTGACCTCTAAACTAATTTACCACACTGAGAGCTAGCGATGTTGCTTTCTGGAGCCCTGAAAAATTGGATACCTTGGTTAACATTTTGAGTCTGTGTTCAATTTCCCATAATTTCCTAGGATTCCACCACACTGAGCATGCAGTAATTCCCTTCACTCTCACCTCAAAACTAATCTCTCCTCTTGGTTCTCTGTGGTAGTTTAGTTTGCTGCCTGGATTCCTACCTTAAGCCATGGGTCTCGAAATGGGTGTGTTTGTCTTTATTCCTTCAAGAGATGCATGTTGCCAAAACAATCTGTACAGATCAGAGGGAGAAGTTATTTCTATTGACTGGAAATGGAAATCAGCATCTAATTTTTACTTTCTCTAACTCTAATCTTATTATTATCAGAGTCTTCTGATAACTTGCCTGACCTGTTCTCCACCATGTCTCTATATCTCTTACGTCAAAATTTTGTTTCATGTTCATTTGTTTATTCAACAATTATTCACTGAGTGGTAAAATATGCTTTTTTTTTTTAATGTTAAAAAAAAAAAGACATCAAGACAATACAGTTCCCTTCCAAGGAACTCAAAACTTTCAGAATCTTCAGTTTTAATGATGTGGTGACTTTATATCCCAAGAGATTAAAGTCACTCCTAGTTAGAACTCTCCACACATTTATCAGCAAAGCCATTCAATGCTCTTAGAAGATGAAGTAGTTTGCTACAATATAGACTGCTGATCTTATTGGGGGCAAAAAGTGTTGAAATGAAATTAAGTAATCTCAGTTCAAGTTTCATCCCTGCTATTTTCTGGCTATGTGACTTGAACAGGTCTCAGTTAAGTGGTTATACCTAAGTATGAGTGTAATAACTATGCCCTACTTTCAGGACCATGTGAAGACTGTTTCAAATACCTCAAGGGAAAAAACAACACAGTTATTGCTCCATAGTAAGCACTTGCGAGTAGGAAATGGCAACCCACTCCAACATCTTTGCCCAGAAAATCCCATGGACAGAGGAACCTGGCGGGCCACAGTCCATAGTGTCCAAAAGAGTTGGACATGACTGAGTGACCGAGCACACATAGTAAGCACTTGGTAAATGTCACTTTAGTCAAATTATGATCAAATCAGCCAATTAAATGTCAATCGTGCAATAACGTCTTACCTGTTTATTTTGAAATAACTTCATTGGAAGGAGTGATGCAAAAGCTGAACTCCAGTACTTTGGCCACCTAATGCAGTGGATCTGGTGGAAAAGACCCTGATGCTGGGAAAGACTGAGGGCAGGAGGAGAAGGAGGTGACAGAGGATGAGATGGTGGGATAGCATCACTGATTCAGTGGACATGAGTTTGAGCAAACTCAGGGAAAGAGTGAGGGACAGGGAAGTCTGGCAGGCTGCATTTCATGGTTCACAAAGAGGCAGACATGACTTAATGACTGAACAACAACAAAAAGGCCAATAAGTTGCAAAAACTGTACAAAAAATCTTCACATACACTCCACTATGATACTGAAAATTATATGTATTTTAATATAAATAATATTTCATAATATTTTCTGAAACATTTGATATTAAATATGTATTTTCTAAGAATAATAGCATTTTCTTATATTACCACAGTAGAATTATCAAACTCAGAAACTAACATTGATAAAATATTATCACCATAGACTCCTGAGAGTCCCTTGAACTGCAAGGAGATCAAACCAGTCAATTCTAAAGGAAATCAACCCAGAATATTCATTGGAAGGATTGATGGTAGAGCTGAAACTCCAATAGTTTGGCCACTTATGTAAAGAGCCGACTCCTTGGAAAAGACTCTGATGCTAAGATTAAAGGCAAAAGGAGAAGAGGGTGGAGGAGGATAAGATGGTTAGATAGCATCATCAACTCAATAGACATGAATTTCAGCAAACTCCAGGAGATAGTGGAGGACAGAGGAGCCTGGCGTGCTGCAGTCCATGGGGTTGCAAAGAGTTGGACACGACTTGGTGATTGAACAACAACAAGAACAAATCTACAGACCTTACTCAATTCTCACCACTTGTCCCACTAATGGCCCAAATGGCAAAAGAAAAAGAAATTATGGTTCAAAATCCAATTCAGAATGATATATTTCATTTAGCTGTCAGGCCACTTTAGTTTTCTTCCATCTGGAAAAATTTATATATATATTTCTTTGTCTTTCTTAACCTGGACACTAAGGAAAAAATAAATAAATAAAGGCCACACCAGCCACATGGGGATTCTTTAGGCCACCTGCACTTCTTATCAACTAGATACAAATCTGGGCGCTTCTAGTGCCCTGTTTTGGGTTTGGTACATCACTAGAATGACTCACAGAATGCTCTTCTTGCAATATCCCTGACCCACTATATACCCTACATAAGAAACCTTATTTATGTTAGACTCAATGTATATATCTCCTTTTAATGATCCTTTCCTTGACCCTGGACAGAATTCATCATCTATGCTACTTTTGAATCTAGTCATAAGGCCTTCTCTTAGGCATTTTGATGAAATTTTTAATTGTAGGTATCCTTTAATAAATTCTCACCTCCTTGAAAGAAGAAGAAGATATAGGCCAGTGATCTTGTAGAATGCTCTTTAATTTTGGTTTCCCCAAGATTTCCTCATAATTAGATTCAGTTTACACCCTGTTGGGTGATATTACAGAGTGATACACAGAGTGATATTGTATTCTCCTCTTTGCAAGATGTCAAAAGGCACATGAAGTCAACCTGTTCCATAAATGGTGATGCTACCTTTGATGATGTAATAGGCATCTCTGTTTGTAATCAATAAGTGTCTTATAAAGAGATTTTGTGACTCTGTAATTGTCCTGTTACTCAGTACATTTATATCCACTAGTTTTACCTTATAAGTGGTATACATTGTATCATTGCCAAATGGTGATTTTCTGATTCCTTCGTTTATTTGATTAAATGGTAGCAGCAGTCATTATTAATTGTAAAAACTAATATTTATTTGTTTAGCTAAAAGAAAAAGCACTGATTTAAACATTAAAGGAAAATCATTTATGTATATAAACATATGTATATATACATACATATATACATCTAGATGTACATATGTACATATGTACATATATACATCTTTTTACTAGGTAATAATAATCAAGACAACGTCTGATTGAAACCGAATTCTAAAACTACATTAAAACTTTAGAACAAAAAACACTTAATCTTAATGAAACTGACAGTCTCTAATAGGAACCAGGAGACAAAACTGCCAAGAACATAATTAGTCAAATAACAGTGTCTGAGTATACCTGAGAAATAAGAGTATATCTAGATGTATTCACTAAGATGTCTTAATGTCTTGATTCTTCTTTCTTTTTAAAGTCATCCTACTTCTGAAAAAAATCTCTACCTTTATTGTGAAGTTCAAAAGAAAATTGAAGAAATCACTTTATAATTTTATAATTAGATTTGTTATTGGCAGAATGGTAGAAAAATATTAGAGAACACTTTTTTTCGCTAAAAAAAAGATGTGGAGAAATTTCTTCAAAGGTGATTTTCTAAATGCTTGGGAGTTCAGTTAAAAAAAAAAAAAACACTGTTATTATACTTTTTTCATCAGGGCCACCATATTTTGACTTTTATAGTAACACTTTACTTCTAATTCCCAACACAAATTTTCTGATCAGCACAATAGAGTCTGTGGGAGAGGGAGAGGGTGGGATGATTTGAGAGAATGTCATTGAAACATGTATAATATCATATATGAAACGAGTCCCCAGCCCAGGTTCAATGCATGATACTGGATGCTTGGGGCTGGTGCACTGGGATGACCCAGAGGGATGGTACGGGGAGGGAGGTGGGAGGGGGGTTCAGGATGGGGAACACGTGTATACCTGTGGCGGGTACATGTTGACGTATGGCAAAACCAATACAATATTGTAAAGTAATTAACCTCCATTAAAATAAATAAATTATATTAAAAAAAAAGAAAATGCAAAGTGTAGTATGTATGCAGGATTCTCCAGAGAAACAGAATCAATATTAGATATATATTTGGAGAAAGAGAGGGGGGGGGAGATTGATTCATCATAGGAGCTGACTCATGAAGTTATGGTGGCCAAGAAGTGCTACAATCTACCCTCTGCAAGCTGGAGAACCGGGAAATATAATTCAGCACATATCCAAAGGCCAAAGAACCAGGAATGTCAATATCTGAGGACAGGAACAGATGGAGGTCCCAGCTCAAGCAAAGAGAAAGTCAACTCATTCTTCCTCCATTGTTTTTTGCTCTATTCATCCTTTCAGCCTACCGGATGGTGTTTGTCCACACTGGGAGGGTGAATCTTCATACTCAGTCTACTGAATCAAATGTTCATCTCTTCCAAAGCACAGACAAACCCAGAAAAAGTGTTTTACCAGCAATCTGGGCATCACTTAGGCCAGTCAAGTAAGTTGGCACATAAAATTGACCAGCATATACTATTTTATAATAATGGGAAATATATTTACTTTTTGGTTGTATTGCAAAATTTTACTGTTATGAACTGATTGAGAAATTAACAGAAAGTTTTATTTCATAGTAAATATTGATAAATTAAATTTACAGCTTTCAAATACTTAAACTATTTTTTCATGATAAATGTATCTTGTTGCCTGTACAGATTAGAGATGATTTGGATAAGTAGATTGAGTAAAGCAGTATTAATCTAATAATCAGGAGACCTGGCACCCAGATTCAACTACATACTAATTAGCTATGTGATCTTGGGTAAGTTAATAACCATCGCTTGCCCTGATTATCTGTAAAAAGAAAGAGGTGGATAAATGTGATCTCTTGAGGGTTTTTTAGACCTAAAATTATTTCATTCTAAAGAAAAACTGTTGTGATTCTGATTATATTTCTAATTAGACACATTGTATTCAAATTATGTTGTTCTATTTTGTATGTATATCAAACCACTTGCTCCTTATATATATTTAACAACTTTCTATGTCTGTTATTTTTAATAGATTGGTTGTGTATAACTTCAGCTTTAAATATTATTAACTCTGCATTAGTCATGGTCCAAAATAAAGTATCAGAAATTCAAATTATCAACATCCAAGGATGAAATTCTACTGTGCATGCTTTTCTTTGTGTTAGTAAGCATTTGTGTTATTCAACTAAATCTTTCCCTCTTTCTTTTTTCACCAAACTATCTCGAATCATAATGTCACTCCCATGAAAATTTGCTTTCATACAGGGACTTCAAAAACATTCTAATCTGACTGATAATTCCTGCAATATCAAAGATTGCAATCTGGTGAATATTTTGTTCTCATGTGAGTTTGGTTGATGTGAACCAGCCCCTTCAAGTTCTGATGTTTCTTGAATACTGGCAAAAATCAAATTCTATACTATGGAATCAAGCAAACTCTCATGGCTGGGCCTGATAAATTTACCCAGAGTTCTTGATGAGATATGATGGTAGATGTCCAATAATAGTAGAATTTGGTTCAATGATAACCCCATCTCACCATAAGTTTCTGTTGGGTTGAATTATTTCCTTCATCTACCTTGGGCATTTTGCACGCTTCAAGTCAACTATCAAAGCTGTTTAGGTAAAAATGAGCTCTAGTACTTTTAGACCTAATTATTGGAGACTTACTTGATAGAAAAATAGTGTTAAATAAGAGCCAATGATCCTAAAATTCAACCTTTCCCATTTAAATATTAAGAAAATGTGAGAAAGATATAATCATAATGGCTAACACCTAATTCCAGTTCCAGGAATCAAACTGAGTGATGGAACAACTCCAGCTCAAATTATTAAGTTGTATCTAATATCGAGGCTTACCTAACAATGAATATGCCTAACACCAGAACCTGACAGCATAAGCTGCCAGAGATGACTCTGGGCACGTAGACTGGAGAACTGGTTCACCCCAAATGATGGAATTTTCCATTTAGAGAAGTTCTGTATCTAATTTTCAGTTAGCCTTGTCAGAATAAACAGAAATCCTCATTCTGGACCAAACTTTTCCTGCCATGATACTTTCATTACCTACTTTAGTTTATTATATATTCTGCATCTGTGCATCCAAAGAATCAGTTCAGTTCAGTTCAGTTCAGTCCCTCAGTCATGTCTGGCTCTTTGCAACCCCACAGACTGCAGCATGCCAGGCTTCCCTGTCCATCACCAACTCCCAGAGTTTACTCAAACTCATGTCCATTGAGTCGGTGATGCCATCCAACCATCTCATCCTCTGACGTTCTCTTCTCCTCCTGCCCTCAGTCTTTCTCAGCATCAGGGTCTTTTCAAATGAGTCAGCCCTTCGCATCAGGTGGCCAAAGTATTGGAGTTTCAGCTTCAACATCAGTCCTTCCAATGAATATTTAGGACTGATTTCCTTTAGGATGGACTGGTTGGATCTCTGTGCAGTCCAAGGGATTCTCAAGAGTCTTCTCCAACACCACAATTCAAAAGTATCAATTATTTGGCACTCAGCTTTCTTCATAGTCCAACTCTCACATTCATAGATGACTACTGCAAAAACCACAGCTTTGATTAGATGGACCTTTGTTGGCAAAGTGATATCTCTGCTTTTTAATATGCTGTCTAGGCTGGTCATAGCTTTTCTTCCAAAGAGCAAGAGTCTTTTAATTTCATGGCTGCAGTCACCATCTGCAGTGATTTTAAAGCCCCCCAAAGTAAAGTCTCACACTGTTTCCCCATGTATTTTCCATGAAGTGATGGGACCAGATGCCATCATCTTAGTTTTCTGAATGCTGAGCTTTAAGCCAAATTTTTCACTCTCCTCTTTCACTTTCATCAAGAAGCTCTTTAGTTCCTCTTCACTTTCTGCCATAAGGGTGGTGCCATCTGCATATCTGAGTTTACTGATATTTCTCCCAGCAATCTTGATTCTAGCTTGTGCTTCATCCAGCCCAGCATTTCTCATGATGTACATTACATATAAGTTAAATAAGCAGGGTGACAATATACAGCCTTGACATACTCCCTTCCTGATTTGGAACCAGTCTGTTGTTCCATGTCCAGTCCTAACTGTTGCTTCTTGACCTGCATACAGGTTTCTCAGGAGGCAAGTCAGGTGGTCTGGTATTCCCATCTCTTTCAGAATTTTTCACAGTTTGTTGTAATCCACACAGTCAAAGGTTTTGGTATAGTCAATAAACCAGAAGTAGATGTTTTTCTGAAAGTCTCTCACTTTTTCGATGACCCAGTGGATGTTGGCAATTTGATCTCTGGTTCCTCTGCCTTTTCTAAAACCAGCTTGAACATCTGGGAGTTCATGGTTCACGTACTGTTGAAGCCTGGCTTGGAGAATTTTGAGCATTACTTTGCTAGCATGTGAGATGAGTGCAAGTAATAACAATCACTTATCTGGAAGCAGGGTCTTTGTCATATATTACTAAAAAGAACAGGGATGTGTTAATAGTTTTGTGGTCACTAAGTATTGAGAATCCATGGACTGTAGCCTTCAGGCTTCTCTTCCAATGGATTTTCCAGGCAAGAATACTGGAGTGGGTTGCCATTCCCATTCCCTGTTCCAGGGATCAAATTCACACCTCCTGCATTGCAGGCATATTATTTACCACTGAGCAACCAAGGAAGCCGTGTTGATTGTTTAATTCATGTTAAATGTGTTCTCTGTAGTCATCTTGTTGGTGTGGTATGCTCTCATCTAGATGCAAACATATTTGTTCATTCTTTTTTTTTTTTTTGCCTATTCTTCAGGATGCTGCCTGTCTCCAGTATGATAGATCTATTTCTATTTTAAGAAGAGCACAAGTGTATGCACACACGCCAAGTATATACTTATATACATTAATAGGTAGATAGATGAGAGATAAATAAATAGACATATATCATTCATATTCATTTTGTCCTATGCTCTGCCCTTTCTCCTAAATGCTTTTGTCCCCTCAAAACAGATTAAGGCAACTATCAAATGCTTAGCACTATATCTTCCTAAATCCTAGATTTCCTTGTCCTAAACCATAACAGCTTGCTCTTTTAAAAGATATAAAGTTCTGTAACTTTCTTACTTGGAGGTTAACCTGGTTGAAACTTGGACTTGAGATTTTTTTCCCAAATCATTTCCCCCTGGTTCCCTGTACTCTACTTTCTTGTCACTAGTACCAAGACCCAGGACAGACATTTGCTGAGTGCCTCTGTTTGCCAGGCACTTTGCAATTTCATCTCAGTTAGTATTTCTATCAAGCATAGCAGGCAGTGAAAATTATCCATATTTTACATGCAGAGGCAGTGAAGATGAAAGAACTATAGCTGTCCAATGTATCACAGCTAATCGATGGCAGATTCTGATCTGTCTGACTTAAACGCCCATGCTCTTCCACTGTAACAGACTGTCTCACAATGAGAAGGGTGTCTGCATGCTAAGTCTACCTGTGGTGCTTCACAAACATCAGAGCCAGCGGTATACCAAGATTTCAGTAGTCAGTTTAAGATTTATTCATCTTTAAACCTGATGCATATTTTATACAAATAATAACTATATAGTGTGTGTTTGTGTGTATGTGTGTGTCTGTGTGTGTTTGTTTGTGTAAAAACAATGCTTTGAATTTTTAAGATGTCCCATTTTGTTCTTATTTTTGAAAAGCATTGTCATAGAGTAGGTTTGACTGAGTGTAGCTGCACTAACTACATGCCAGTTGAATTAGCACAGTACACAAGCAACTTTTTTGCGGGGGATGGCTCTGGGAATTGCCTTTTGATTTGGGGATTGCCATTTACTCCTGCCTAGAAAGAAAGACTGATGGCTGAGGTGGCTGTGGATAGACAATGACCTCATTAATCACTGTGATGGAGATATGTGTTGTTCCTCACAGTGAGTCATTATAGAGTGCATCAAATAATAAACACTGACATCTAGCTAGTAGTGAGTGAAGACTGACAGATGGTCAATAAATCCAGAACTGGCATATTTTTGTAAATTGATTGTAGATTTGAAGGCTTGCAGTGCCTCTCACCACAACTTTAAATCATTATACTTGTCTTCTAGATCAAGCAATTAAAATTTAAACATGGAAAGTCCTAATATTGGAGAATGGGGAATTTCCTACTTTCTTATGTCACTGAAATTTACCAAATTATTTTTACTAGAAGAAAGTCATTTTTAGTGTCTCTGAAAAAAAAAAAAAAAAAACACAGTAACTAAAGACCAGATACTTTTATATGAAGGCCATGAAAAGTTTATGTAAAATAAAAATATACCAACAGAATCCATAACAAATTTTTCCCACTAGGAACTATTATTTCCAATGTAAATATGAAAAATTAATAAATGAAAACAAACAAAAACGTTGAATAAAGTGTTATCCTTTATAAAATTCATTTCACAAGTTTAGATATTCTGCCATGTAAGATGCAGTTGCTATAGGTGATATAGTTCTCTCTTCCAATAACTTTCAAAATTGCATGGGTCTTTTCTAGTGATTTTGGAAGATTTATAAAAGACATGCCAATTTCAAAGCCCAGGGTGGTACTTTCAGTGAAAGCCACAAGCCTGTCTTCTGTGCCTGTTGTGTTCGGACAGCTGCACAGTCATTTTCCTGTGATAGCTTTTCTGTACGGAGCATAGATTATCTAAAAAAAAAAAAAAAAAGGCTGTTCTCAAGAATGATAAGAAAATGTTCATTCAGTACATTTCATTAGTGACAAGCTTATGTTTATTTATGACAACAATAGCAACATCATTAAAAAAAAAAAATCCAGAACATAACTTTCCTCCTTGTGTTCTACTTGCCCCTCTAGACATACGTTACCCCCTGTCTGTCGGGGATTGAATTGCATCCCCTGCAAAACCTGTTGACATCCTAATCTCCAGTATTTGTCAATGTGGTCTTTACAGATATAATGAAAGTTAATATGAGGTCATGTTGCATGAGAGTGGCCCTAATACAATATGACTGGTGTCCTTATAAGAAGAGGCCACAAACACATGGCAGAGCGTCATGTGGAACAGAGGCAGACACTGAAGCAGCTGCCGGCCAAGGAGCATCAAGGATTGCCGGCAATCCCCAGAACCTGGGAAGAGACAAGGAAGGATTCTCCTCTCTAGGCTTCAAGGAGAGCATCAGTTCAGTCACTCAGTAGTGTCCGACTCTGCGCAGAAATCTTGGCTTTCTGACTTCTACAGAACTGTAAGATAAAATTTCTGAATGCAGCCCCGCCCATCAACAGAAAATTGGTTTAAAGATTCACTGAGCATAGCCGCATCCATCAGAATGAGAACAGTTTCCCCCTCAGGCAGTCTCTTGCATCAGAAAGCCTCCATAAGCCTCTTATCCCTATTGATTAGTGGGTAGAAGGAATGAAAACCAAAATCACAGGAAACTAACCAATCTGATCACATGGATCACAACCTTGTCTAACTCAGTGAAATTATGAGTCATGCTGTGTAGGGCCACCCAAGATGGACGGGTCATGGTGGAGAGTTCTGACAAAACGTGGTCCACTGGAGAAGGGAATGGCAAACCACTTCAGTATTCCTGCCTTGAGAACCCCATGAACAATATGAAAAGGCAAAAAGATAGGACACTGAAAGATGAACTCCCCTAGGCTATTGGACATCAGTGGAGAAATAACTCCAGAAAGAATGAAGGGATGGAGCCAAAGCAAAAACAACACACACTTATGGATGTGACTGGTGATGTAAGTAAGTCCAGTGCTGTAAAGATCAATACTGCATAGGAACTTGGAATGTTAGGTTCATGAATCAAGGCAAATGGAAATGGTCAAACAGGAGATGGCAAGAGTGAACGTCAGCATTCTAGGAATCAGCAAACTAAAAAGGACTGGAATGGGAGAATTAACTCAGATGACCTTTAATCTACTACTGTGTGCAAGAATCCCTTAGAAGAGATGGAGTAGTCATCATGGTCAACAAGAGAGTCCAATATGCAGTACTTGGATGCAATCTCAAAAATGACAGAAAGATTTCTGTTTGTTTCCAAGGGAAGAAATTCAATATAACAGTAATCCAAGTCTATTCCCTGACCAGTAATGCTGAAGAAGCTGAAGTTGAATTGTTCTATGAAAACCTACCAGACCTTCTAGAACTAATGTCCCCAAAAGATATACTTTTCATTATAGGGGACGGGAATGCAAAAGTAGGAAGTCAAGAGATGCCTGGGGTAACAGGCAAATTTGGACTTGGAGTGCAGAATGAAGCAGGTCAAAGGCTAATAGAGCTTTGCCAAAAGAACGCGATGGTCACAGCAAACACCCTCTTGCAACAACATAAAAGAAGACTCTACACATGGACATCACCAGATAGTCAATACCAAACTCAGATTGAATATATTCTTTGCAGCCGAAGATGGAAAATCTCTATACAGTCAGCAAAAACAAGACTGGGAGCTGACTGTGGCTCAGATCATGAACTCCTTATTGCCAAATTCAGACTGAAATTGAAGAAAGTAGGGAAAACCACTAGACCATCTAGGTCTGACCTAAATCATATCTCTTACAATTATACAGTGGAAGTGACAAATAGATTCAAGGGATTAGATTTGATAGACAGAGTGCCTGAAGAACTATGGATGGAGGTTTGTGACATTGTACAGGAGGCAGTGATCAAGACCATCCACAAGAAAAAGAAATGCAAAAAGGCAAAATGGTTGTCTGAGGAAGCCTTACAAATAGTTGAGAAAAGAGGAGAAGCTAAAGGCAAAGGAAAGATATACCCATCTGAATGCAGAGTTCCAAAGAATAGCACGGAGAGGTAAGAAAGCCTTCCTCAATGATCAGTGCAAAGAAATAGAGGAAAAAAATAGAATGGGAAAGACTAGAGATATCACCAACTCAATGGACATGAGTCTGGGTAAACTCCAGGAGCTGGTTATGGACAGGGAGGCCTGGAGTGCTGCAGTCCATGGAGTCACAAAGAGTTGGGCATGACTGAACAACTGAACTGAATTGAACTGAGAGATCTTTTCAAGAAAATTAGAGATACTGAGGGAATATTTCATGCAAAGATGGGCACAATAGGGGAAAGAAATGGTATGGACCTAACAGAAGCAGAAGATATTAAGAAGTGGTGGAAAGAATACACAGAAGAACTATACAAAAAAGATCTTCATGACTCAGATAACCATAATGATGTGATCACTCACCTAGAGCCAGACATCCTGGAATGGGAAGTCAAGAGGGCCTTAGGAAACATCACTATGAACAAAGTTAGTGGAGATGATGGAATTCCAGTTAAGCTATTACAAATCCTAAAAGATGATGCTGTGAAAGTGCTGCACTTAATATGCCAGCAAATTTGGAAAACTCAGCAGTGGCCACAGGACTGGAAAATGTCAGTTTTCATTCCAATCCCAAAGAAAGGCAATGCCAAAGAATGCTCAAACTACTGCACAATTTCATCTCACATACTAACAAAGTAATGCTTAAAATTCACCAACCTAGGCTTCAACAGTACATGAATGGTGAACTTCCAGATGTTCAAGCTTCATTTAAAAAAAGCAGAGGAACCAGAGATTACATTGCCAACATCCAATGGATCACAGAAAAAGCTAGAGAGTCCCAGAAAAGCATCTACTTCTGCTTTGTTGACTACACCAAAGTCTTTGACTGTGTTGATCACAACAAACTGTGGAAAATTCTGAAAGAGATGGAAATACCAGGCCACCTGACCTGCCTCCTGAGTAATCTGTATGTAGGTCAAGAAGCAACAGTTAGAGCTGGACTTGGAACAACAGACTGGTTCCAAATCAGGAAAGGAGTATGTCAAGGCTGAGTAAACTCTGGGAGTTGGTGATGGATAGGGAGGCCTGGTATGCTGCAGTCCATGGGGTCGCAAAGAGTCAGACATGACTGAGCGACTGAACTGAACTGAACTGAAGTCACCCAGTTTGCAGCCCTTTGCAGCCAGAAACATATGAACTGCCCATCCCACTTTGTGTCCATCCAGGCTGCAGCAGTGAGCTACCCTCACAACTGATTCAGTTAGGCCAAAATAAAAGTCTAGCAGGTAATTCAGGGGCAGTCAAAAAGTGAGGACAGGTATTAATTCCTAATTCCTCTCCTTGCTGGTAGTTGCTTTGACATGACCATTTCTCCCCTAAAGACCATAGTTATCCACCTCCACACACCTATGCTTTCTGGGTGTGGAACTGCCCTATATCCTTTCCCTTTCAGGCACCTGGTTGGTAGCAGTTGACAGCTTATACCATCCATGTGTATACCAAAACACTTCAATCATATCTGACTCTTTGTGACCCTATGTACTGTCGTCCATCTGTAGGGTTTCTCTGTCCATGAGATTCTCCAGGCAAGAATACTGGAGTGGGTATCTTCCTGATTCTCTCTCCTCCAGAGGATCTTCCCAATCTAGAGATCAAACATACATCTCTATGTCTCCTGCATTGGCAGGTGGGTTCTTTACTACTAGCGCCTATACCATCCATTCTAAGCACCTATTGCTACATGAGAAATTGGGTTAGGGTTGGGCTAAGTGTTGGTGGCTTACGACAATGTACATTTATCATCAGAAAGTTGCTATGGGTCAGGAATCAGGCATCTGAACCTCTGCTTCAGTGTCTCCCTGAAGGCCGAGATCAAGATGTTGACTAAGGCTGGAGCTCATCTGAAAGCTCAGCTAAGGAAAGATCTACCTCAAATTCATTTACATTGTTGTTGGCTGCCTTTGGTTGCTTTTAAACCACTGCTCTATCAGCCTGGGTTTCTTGCTGGTTGTTAACCAGAGACCATCCTCAGCTGCTTGGCATGTGGGCCTCCCCAACATGACTACTTGCCTCATCAAACCTGGCAAAGGAAAGAGTTTGCTAGCAACAGAGAAACCAGAACCTTTTGTAATTTAATCATAGACATGGCATACCCTCAAAGTCAAGATAATCTATGGATTATAAACAATTTAAGGAAAATGAGATTACATAAGGCAGTATTCACACAAAAGTGGGAACATTGGGGGTCATCTTAGGAGCTGAGGACCACATCTCTTGTTTTGTTCCTTAAATGCTGCCACACCTTTGTAAATGGTTCCCTCTGAGTGTGCCATGTTTCTTTCCTCAATGCTGACTGATATGAGGGGTGATAAAGGGAATTTAATCACTCTTCTCTTACCCACTGTGACGCATTACTGTTCATTCTGAATAATGTGCTGGTTTCCAAGACTCACCAAAACTTAGGAAAGCTATGTAGATTTGAGAGTAACAAGGGAAATTAGTGTCTCACATTCTCAACATATGCAGTCATCCAGGCCACCTGTAAAATTTAACATTTCATCTGAAGGATGGAATAAAACTTCTGGACTGATTTACATGCATGTCAGAGTAGATCAAAGAAAAACTAGTTCATGAGAAATTATGGAAGATAAAAGACCAGGGCAAACTCAGCAAGTGTGTAAGAAAAGTGTATAAGCAGAACAACTGAAAATGTAGTAATGAAATCAACATTAAATGTGATCATGGAGGGGACAGAGTCAGAGTTGGAGGGACAATGTCTAATGTGACTTGTAAGTGATAAATAAAGACTGTAAAGAAGTAGAGGGTCAAGAAAGGAAGAGATAAGACTGTCCAGAGAAACCATGAAACAGACGCAGCTGCCAGAACAAAAGGAAAAGAAGCCCATTGCATTTGGAACAAGAGAAGCTGGGTTAAAGACTCACATACACATAAGCGCTGTGCAGAAAAAACATGCATATTAGGAATTCTCTTTGTAAGAAAATAAGAGAAAGGCTAGCTTAATTTTTCTTTTGCCCCTCTCTCTTCGTTTTAATTATCAAGTAATAAAATATTGCAAACATAACTTCAAGGAAATAATACCAAATCAGAAGCAGAATCAGAGACTATAGATCCATTTGCTCAAACACAAACATTAACTTACCATGAGACACAGAGCATTTCACTCAATCATTATTCACTTTCATTTCCCCATCTATAAAATGGGATAATCGCTACCTTGCTTACATCACAAGAATGTTGTGAAGGTTAGCAGATAAGACCATGAATGTAAGGTATTTTGAAAAGCAAAGAGCCTCAAATAAGTATTATTAAAAATATGTTTTTAATTTAAAAGTATTAATTTTAATTTAAAAAGTATTAAATAATACTTTTTAATACTTTTCAAAGCTCAGTCATGTGGCATGTATTTATGACAGTGACAGGTCTCAGCAAAGCCTCTGTTCACAGGCATCTCTAAATTTTTTCATTAAAATTTTAAAAGCACAAAATTTCTTTACTTTGCTTATGATTGGGCTATTTGGTAACTACTGAACTAAAACATATAATATATAAAAATATATCAACTTAATGGCACTAGAGAATTTTTCCCTAAGATATAACTTAGTAATTCATGTCAGCTCAATACTGTGAAAAATGAGGATAATGTTTTCTAATATTTCCTGACATAGTTTTTTTCACAGTAATAAGATATCTCCCTAGGAAATGTTTGGAGAAGGCAATGGCAACCCACTCCAGTACTCTTGCCTGGAAAATCCCGTGCACGGAGGAGCCTGGTGGGCTGCAGTCCATGGGGTCGCTAAGAGTCAGACACAACTGAGCGACTTCACTTTCACTTTTCACTTTCATGCATTGGACAAGAAAATGGCAACCCACTCCAGTGTTCTTGCCTGGAGAAACCCAGGGACGGCGGAGCCTGGTGGGCTGCCGTCTATGGGGTCTCACAGAGTCGGACACAACTGAAGTGACTTAGCAGCAGCAGCAGCTAGGAAATGTTATCTTGGAGTAAGAACCAGATGATACAGGAAACATTCCTGTAGACAAAAGAAAAGGGTAGGGAGGAACAGGAGCTTTACCAAGGGTAGAAGATAAAAAGAGACTGAAAGAAAAATGTTAATGCTTGTTTTCTGCTCTCCTAGCACATGTGAATAGAAAGGAGGTGTGGTAAAAAGACACTGGGCAGTTTAAGAGGAAACTAATCTAACAAAATCAGGTCCTGTAAGAGACTGAATGCCCTAATGAAACACCAATATGAACTGAGCGCTGCGCAGAAGTGATGGCAGGATGTGTATAGGGAAAGGAAGACCTGGGGTCAGGGTCACAGACTGCCCGAGCTGCTGTGAGATGCAATGTACCAACAAGGGACACGGAAATCATCTAGGAAGGAAAAGCTGGCCTATCTACCATGGGCCACTGTGTTTGTACAGATCATGATGAATCTATGTTGGAGGCCGGGATGAAAAGCGTAAAGCCAAGAACAGAGGATTTGGTTGGGACTAAGAGGATTCATGGGAAATAGATGGGGAAACAGTGGAAACAGTGTCAGACTTTATTTTGGGGGGCTCCAAAATCACTGCAGATGGTGACTGCAGCCATGAAATTAAAATATGCTTACTTTTTGGAAGAAAAGTTATGACCAACCTAGATAGCATATTCAAAAGCAGAGACATTACTTTGCTGACTAAGGTCCGTCTAGTCAAGGCTATGGTTTTTCCTGTGGTCACGTATGGTTGTGAGAGTTGGACTGTGAAGAAAGCTGAGCGCCAAAGGATTGATGCCTTTGAACTGTGGTGTTGGAGAAGACTCTTGAGAGTCCCTTGGACTGCAAGGAGACCCAACCAGTCCATTCTGAAGGAGATCAACCCTGGGATTTCTTTGGAAAGAATGATGCTAAAGCTGAAGCTCCAGTACTTTGGCCACCTCATGCGAAGAGCTGACTCACTGGAAAAGACTCTGATGCTGGGAGGGATTGGGGGCAGGAGGAGAAGGGGATGACCGAGGATGAGATGGCTGGATGACATCACGGACTCGATGGACGTGAGTCTGAGTGAACTCCGGGAGATGGTGATGGACAGGGAGGCCTGGCGTGCTGCAATTCATCGGGTCACAAAGAGTCGGACACGACTGAGCGACTGAACTGAACTGAACTGAAGAGGATTCATAGAAGCAAGGAAAGCCAAAGAGAAGCCAGCTCACCCCAGGAGGTATTCCAAGTGTCACCAAGTTTCCCAGCTCTGTCCAAAATGATGGTTGGAAACCACATTGCTGACAGGGAAATCAAAAGGCCGCAGAAGGGCCCATGCTTAGATGAAGCTCTCTACCCACACACTGAGAAAGGCTGCAGAAATCTCCCTCTCCATCCCATGTTGCACTCTGGAATATTCCGCAAGGAAAAACAGCTCTGAAACTGGGTAGAGCTCTGTTTTGGCTTAATATGGATCCGAAAGGAAAAGGGTTTATACTAGATGACATTCACGTAAGTTTACTTAGTAAGTTCACATTTTATCTAACACTCAATGGATGGTGCTTTAAAACAAAGTTCAAGTAAGTTATAGATACATTTGTGTACATCTGGCTATTTATGTATAAATTTCAACTTTTCTGAGTTTCTAAACATGCTTCAAATATACATTTTAAAAGAAATATACCATTTCAGATCCACAAACCATTTAATCATTCAGCAGGAGTAAACATAATTTGCATTAACATGTGTCTTATTGTGGAATGACAGATTCTGAAGTGACTTATATGTGTGCCGTGGTACATTATATGTGACAAGTGCCCAGTGGTACAGGGCAAGTGTCCTCAGGCGATAGTGCTCTCTTCTTTGGGATGAGATATGAATCCTATAAACCAAAGTGCAGTGGGAGTGCAGCCCATGATTATTTATTTTACAGCTCACAGGCTTTCTGTACAATAAGGTATTCATAAGCTAAATAGAAATTTTAAATTGGAATTCCAAGTCTGCCTGGAGAAAAAGCGCATGTTACAACAATATAAATAGGGAATAGTTTATATGACTTGGCTTATTTTCATTCCATTCAGAAAAAATTTCTTTATGAGATATGTAAATATCAGAAACATTTGAAATACTGAGCAGATTTTTAAAAATCTGAAGCAAGGGAGAGGAGACCATATATTGAAAATGGGAAACAAATGCCCAGTTCTGAAAAGGCATATTAGTAACCTCATTATTCAGATACTTGCTATTTAAAGCATCTTATCTTCAGAATCTCATAAAAAAGAGAGTTAATAACATCCTATTTTTCAGGAAAAAAAGTATGTGTAAAGTTTTAGAAAATATCTTAAAACTAACTTAGACTATGTATCTCTGCAGACAATACCAAAAAAGCAATAAACCACACACGAAAAAAGATGTTTTGACTTCCCGATTAAACATTGGCTTCCATGCATGAGGTCAAATAATTATTGTGGCTGACTTTTTCCTTTAATCAACAATTTCAAGTATATTGTTATTGACATTTATCATAAAATTTAACAGTTCATTCAGTCAAAGGTAAGAATCCTAGGGATTCCTTGTTGATATATGAAATGTTTCACAATAGTAACCATCTGCACCTTCCCTCAAGCAGCTTCATAGTTTCCAAACATCCAGTCATAATTATTAGATTTTTGAAAAGTGGACCAGCAGAAATGAATCTTAGATATGTTGGGTTAAAAATCTCTACAGAGATGAATTTTTTTTATTTCAAGAATACTCCACTTTATACAGTTCTGTTTCTTATATCAAGAGATGGATTATGGCCTAATATTCACCCAGAATGTCTACCCACAAATTCTCTGTGACAGAGACTGAGCTTTAGGGCCCACTTTTTTTTTTTTTTAAATTACTCAATCCATTTGGGCTTCCCTGGTCGTTAAGACAGTAAAGAATCTGCCTACAATGCAGCAGGTCCAGTTGATCCCTGGGTTGGGAACATCCTCTCAAGTAGAGAATGGCTATACACTGTAGAAAATTCCATGAGTAGAGAAGCCTGGTGGGCTACAGTCCATGGGGTCACCAAGAGTTAGACACACCTGAGAGACTAACACTTTCACTTTCACTCAATCCACCCATTTTCCACCTGAGAGTTTTTGAGACATCCAGCACCTACCTTTTGCGGCAACCTCTGAAATTAGTGACTTAAGTGCTTTTTTTTATTTTCAGTTTCAAAAGCCAGATATTAAATTAATGTGAAACTTCAGCTGCCAGTATGCTTTGGTAGATTCTGCATCCTTGAGAACATTGCTAATAATTTGTAATGTAAGTTTATAAAAGTAAAGTTATTTTTTTGGCTTATTATTATTTATTTCATTTTTTAAAGCTTTAATAGATGATACTTCATATAGTTGAATATTAAAACAAAAGGATATACAGTGATGACCCCAGCTATACAGATGTATTTTATGTATATTCAAGAAAAATACATACATACGTATATATGCACATACACATATATGCTTTCTTTTTGCACACAAAGCATAACACGTTACACACACCCTTCTGTACCTTGTTCTTTTTTTTTTTTTTTGGCTGCATCGTTCAGCTTGTAGGATCTTAGTTCCTCAACCAGGGAATCCAACCCAGGTCCCTGGCCATAAAAGAGAGGAGTCCTAAGTGGACGGCCAAGGAATTCCTAATGCCTTGCTTTTTCACTTAACACTATATATTGGAGATTATTATATAATATTAATAATATATCAATATTAATATTACATTAATATATAATCATCTCCCATATATAGCAAACAAAGAGCTTCATCACTCCTTTTTCACTGCATGGTGTTATATTGTATGTAATTATACAGTACCTACAGTATTATATGAATGTGCCACGATTAATTTAATGCCTATGGATGAGCATTTAGGTAGCTAACTTTTTGCTTTTAAAACATGGCTATAATGGATAATATTGCAATTTGCACATTTGGCAAGTATCTAAAGCATGAATTTGTAAATGTAGAGTTAATGCCAATTGATCTATCTAGCTGTTGTACCAGTTTATACTCCCACTAGCAGGGTAGGAAGTGCCTGTTTCAGAGCACCCTCATCCACAGAGATTTGTACCAGACTTTTGGATCTTCACTAATTTGATCATTGAAAATTGATATCTTGGTATAATTTTAAAACTTTACTTTTTTTTTTTTTGTGAGTGAGGATGAATCACTTTCATTTGTGCTTTCTCTTCCAGGCCTTGCCTGTTCATATTCTTTGCCCATTTTTCTATTGCACTGTTGATCTTTTCATTTCCAGTTTGTCTGAGTTTATATGCCAAGGAAAATTAGTCTTTGGTCTGTAATGGAGCTTCAAATATTTCCATCCAATTTGTCATTTTGACTTTGCTTATGGTTTCTCCATGCTGAAAATTTCATTTTATGAAATTGAACATATAATCTTTTCTTTTCTTTTATGGTTCTGGATTTACAGCCACAATGAGAAAAGCCTTCCCTACTCTATGATGAATAACTCTCTTTTACCTTTTTCTAAAAGAGAAGATGGTTTCATTTTATTTTTATTTTATTTATTTATTTATTTATTTTTTATTTTACTTTACAATTCTGTATTGGTTTTGCCATACATTGACATGAATCCACCACGGGTGTACATGCATTCCCAAACATGAAGCCCCCTCCCACCCCCCTCCCCACAACATCTCTCTGGGTCATCCCTGTGTACCAGCCCCAAGCGTGCTGTATCCTGCATCGGACATAGACTGGCGATTCGATTCTTACATGATATTATACATGTTTCAATTATATATATTACGTGTGTGCGTGTGCACTTATGCACATGCATGTTTAGTCGTGTCCAACTCTTCACAATCCCATGGACGGTAAACTGCCAGGCTCCTCTGTCCATGGAATTCTCCAGGCAAGAATACTGGAATATGCTGCTTTTTTCTACTCCAAGAGATCTTTCTAAAGCAAGCATTGAAACTTCATCTCTTGGATCTCCTCCACTGGTACATTGGCAGGTGGATTTTTTATCAACTGCACTACCAGGAAGTATATATATATATATATATATATATGTGTGTGTGTGTGTGTGTGTGTGTGTGTGTGTGCGTGTGTGTGTGTGTATTTATATATATAATGTACAAAAAGTAAGAGAGTTTGAACTGACTCTACAGCAACCAGCGTGCTTACTTTTGAAATGATTGCTAGCACTGAATGAATTTTTAAAGAGTTAGTAAGTTGGTAGAGAACATGTAGCTGAATTTGAATTTGGTAAAAAAGTTGATTCAAAAATAAATGATCATCTTGTTTATTGCCTCCTTTGCTATGCAAAAGCTTTTAAGTTTAATTAGGTCCCATTTGTTTATTTTTATTTAACTTCCAGAACACACAGGCAGCTCATACAAGTCATACAGCTCATACCAGGAAAATAAATAACCCAATCAAAAAGTGGGGAAAAGACCCAAACAGACATTTCTCCAAAGACATACAAATGGTTAACAAATACATGAAAAGATGCTCAACATTGCTCATTAGAGAAATGCAAATCAAAACCTAATAATGAGATATCATCTCACACTGGTCAGAATGGCCATCATAAAAAAGACTACAAACAAATGCTGAAGAGGGTGTGGAGGAAAGGGAACACTCATGTACTGTTGGTGGGAATGTAAATTGAACCAGCCCCTATGGAAGACAATATGGGGATTTCTTTTAAAAAAACTAGGATTAAAATCAGCATATGACCCAGCAATCCCACTCCTAGACTTGTACCCTGAGGAAACCAAAATTGAAAAAGACATATGTACCCCATTGCTCACTGCAGCACTATTTACAATAGCTAGAACATGGAAGCAACCTGGATGTCCACAGACAGATGAATGGATAAAGAAGCTGTGGGACATATATACAATGGAATATTACTCAGCCATAAAAAGGAATGTATTTGAGTCAGTTCTAATGAGGTGGATGAACCTAGAACCTATTATACAGAGGAGGGAGACTCAGGAGGGAGGGACATATGTATATCTGTGGCTGATTAATGTTGATGTTTGGCAGAAACCAACAAAATTCTGTAACGCAAATATCTTTCAATTAAAAAATTAATAAATTTAAAAGAAAAAAAGTAAATAACTGGTCATGCTTACCTTATACAATTGCTTACACTTCTGGCTACTTCCAGCTTCTGTCTTGAATCTCAAGTTGCTTAGAAAGTAGCCAAAATATTAATATGTTAGAAGTGTCCAAACTATAGTGGAAGTAAATTTTCAGCAACTTTGGGATTATCTATTTCCTGGCTGGATATTTTAAATATTTTAATTTTTCTAAAAATTCATGTATGGTAAGTCACATTCATACCCCAAAATTTATAGTCCCTGAGTAGCGGTAATTCCTGCTTCTGCCACTGACTTACAACCTTGACAACTCCTTCCTTATTTATTTATTTTTTACTGTCATGAAACTTAACACTGCAGGCTCTAGCAGAAAGGCAATCCCCCCCTTGTTATTTTCTCTTCCACACTTAGAATTCACAAACGAGGTTGATTAAAGAATTGGTATGGATGTGGCTTATCACACAAGATACTGCTGGCTGACTAGCAAGAAAACTGAAATATGACAAAACATCAAAGGTGTGATTAAACATAGAATTGAAATGAGAACATACTTGCTGTTCCTTTTGAAAATCATATTCAGCTATGCAACATTATCAGAAAAGTACAGACAAAATACCTCTAAAAAATCAGTTTGCTATCGTTTATTTAATTCTAAAAAGCATTTTTTTTTTCACTGAAGAGCAGGCTCTCTTATTGGGCCTTTCTTTATGTTTAAGGTTAGTGACCCTATGAGTGTATAGATGACTTTTAGAGAGTGAAAAGGGAAAGACCATGTAAATGCATTCTGTTTTATTATTATATCAATTATCAAGTAATTGATATTTTTATAAATAATTGATATTTTCTATAAACTGAAAAATTTATAGAAAAATATTTTCTATAAATATTTATATTTCTAAATGGATTCTTTTTTAATTATAACTTCATCATTTAGAACTTCTAGGGTTATATAAAAGTATGGAAAAAAAGCCTGCTTATCAGGAATCCTGTTTTATGTTATTAAAATTGTCTTAACCATTGAGACATAATACACTAGAAGTCGGTTAGAATTGGACTTTTCATTTAATAAATTAACCTCATGTCCCTTGGGATTTTTTTTTATTCTTTGTTCTTTCTATATATTAAATAAATGTAAAAGTAGCCACCATTTTCAATAGAATGTGGTGCATATTTTAATTGCTTAATGTGAAGGAATTTTGAGATCACAGAAAGTTCTAGGGAAGTATCATGTATGATGTCAGCTTATCATTCCAAAGTTAATACATGTTCGTCTTTTGTTGTATCCCAGTAGCTGTTTAACATAAAGGTCTAAAGCAATGGTTCTCGAACTTCATGGCATCACATGGAAAGATTGTTAAAAAACAGAATTCTGGGCCTCACCCTTAGTTTCTGATTCAGGAGGACTAAGATGGCATCTTCAGAGAAGGCAATGGCACCCCACTCCAGTACTCTCGTCTGGAAAATCCTAAGGACAGAGGAGCCTGGAAGGCTGCAGTCCATGGGGTCGCTGAGGGTCGGACACGGCTGAGTGGATTCACTTTTACTTTTCACTTTCATGCATTGGAGAAGGAAATGGCAACCCACCCCAGTGTTCTTGCCTCGAGAATCCCAAGGACGGCGGAGCCTGGTGGGCTGCCGTCTGTGGGGTCGCACAGAGTTGGACATGACTGAAGTGACTTAGCAGCAGCAAGATGGCATCTTAGAATATGCATTTCTAACGAATTCCCTGGTGATACTACTAGTCCAGTCACTCCACTTGAAGAACTCCGGATCTAAAGAATAGCTTTGTTCTGTGAACACGCATAAAACGATAACTATAAACTATATAAAGGTGACTGAAGAATACAATAAACTTCCAAATGCATATCTCTCTTTTCATTTCAACATCAGTTTTTGAAAGTTTTGCTAAAAAGTGGTCTGTACCATCACAAAAAAGTCATCCAACCTGGATTGCTTAGGTGAGTTACATTCTTAACAGGAGAAATGACTGGCTAGACAGCTTCATTAGAGCACTGTACCATAAATTGTTTTTCCCAGCACACAATAGTTAGTAGTCTAGCTAACTCAATAAAAACAATATTAATACTGTTACATTACCCACCGATCACATTGCCATTTAGCATCAGCTTCTGTGAAAGGTATTCCTAAATTGGAAGTTAGCCACATTACTTCAGACAATCTCAACTTACAGCACAATGTAATTTGGAAATGGCCATATGGCAATAAATATGGCTGCAAAATATTTCACAAGCCCTTGCTCAGCCTTCTTGGGTGATAGAACAGAGTATCTAGAGGTTGCCTTAATTATAATTCATATATGTATGTGTGTGAGAGTGTCTGTGTTAAAAATATTATCATAATCTTTGGCTCTAGAGTCACAGAAAAAATAAACATTCTTTCTGAAATTGAATAAACAAACATTTTGTCACTATAGTCACTTTTAATACACAAATCCTTGTCTCTGCTTAGTAGGAAGCGGTAGAAATGAGCAATAGGATTACAAGCGGGAATTTTTCTATTGTGTAACTGGTCATGCTTTCTTCCACAAGAGAGTAAAAATTGCACCATTTTTGTGTACTTGATGAAACAAAAGAACTAACGATGACAACATTAAAGCAGAAATATTTAAAACCTGATGGAATCTGAAGTGAGGTCAGTTCTCATTTCTCCCTCGGCTGTGTATGTCAGTTAGGAGACTATGGAGGACTTCTCATAATAAGTACTAGCTTTTCTATTCTCTTGCCTTTTAGCATTATCCTTCAAGTACAGCTACCTTCTCAATCAACGTGACTTTCTATGACTTCTCAGTAAATGAAGCTCTCTCCACTAACCCAAGGGTACTGTCAATCTAAAATATCTATATGAAAGCTTGAATTGCACATTTTATGATCAGCCAACTGTACTTAGGCAGTGGCCATACTTAGAAGAGAGCCATTTTCTTATATTTTAAAATCATATTCTACTGTGCCCTCTCACCAATATTAGAAACCGATCATTTTGCATATGAGATGCAACATTACTAAAATGCAACAGAATGAATTGATACCTCTATTTCTACCCAAAGAAACGTCAAGATCGTTATTTCTTTCAGACAGAAATCTCAAGTAAATAGCATTAAAGATTTTTAAAGTGTCTCCATAGACATGTGGCTGAAGAATATGAAATTAGCAAGTCTATATCCTATGCGACTGCCCCTATGCTAATTTTGGCAAGTGTTTCTCATTATTAAGACATTTCTTTTCCCAGTGTGTTTATATCAGAGATTGTCTACTTTTTCAGGGTATTGGGGATAAGAGAACTATCATCTGACTGCTTTCAGCCCTTTCTAAAAGGCATGCTAGATCTTATTATTCATTCTTCAACAATTTACCTATCTTGTGGGAATGAGGGAGTTTGTCAGATAGTTCTCCAAAGATAGACTATTCTGCCTTAATAAGATTGGATGGTTATTAAGTCAGACGGTGGTATTTTGTGTTTTCTTCTTTACCTAAATCAATTTTTAATTATCTAACCTTACATAACAAGTGGGGCCTAAAAAGAAGCTAAATCATTGGCAAAATAGGCCTCAGCATGGCTGTATTGTATTTTCCACCATCTACAATGTGAAATAGAGTTGACCACCTTGGTTGAAAATACAAACTCAAAATTCCTTCAGGCTAGACTACTGCCCCAACTGTAACTGAGCTGCTATTTCTTGCCTGTCACAGCTCTGACCTTAGAAAGCTTCCTTTTGGTAAAAATGAAAGCCCAAGAGTAAAGAGAATTTTTCAACAATGTCATGAGTGTAACACATGTATGAGATATTAGGTGAGATTAGGTGGTCACAATAAAATCCTGATAGAATAAAATTCATACTAAATTTAAAGCAGAAGACCAACCTGGATTTGTGACTTGGATCCATTCTTTGCTATTTGTGGAAGTCTCCCAACTTATGTGAGTCCTCATATCATAAAAAAGAAGAGGGTGAGCACAATAATACCTTCTTCATAACATTATTTGGAGCATTTAAACTGATATATTTTAAAATACTTTTGAACTACAAAATATCTACATAAATGTTAGGTGTTTTTAGCTCTGCTCTCCCCAGCTCAGTTTCCCTTTGTTTTCTAAGAGGATCAATCCTTCAGAAAATCTTGAAATTCAACTTATAACTTCAATGACCACCAGTGTCTTGACACCCATATTTCTACTTTTTGTTTGAAATTCTACCCCACTGCAAACCAGCTGGCCACCACCACCTCTACTCATGAGTCATTCTAGAGTCATTCTTTGCTTCCCCAAGGTCCACAAGTCAAAATCAGAAATACACTCTTCTTCTTAAAATCTGCCAACTTTCTTACATTCCCCTTCTTAGAGACTGGAACTTGGTGACCACTATTATCAGCATTCTCGTTATCATCTTTATCCAGCTGGTCACCAGCCTTGCTAATTCTATGTCATTAATACTGCTTGGTGCCATATTTTTATGTCAATCATTATTGAAATTGTTAACGTTTAAAATTTCATCTCTTGCTTCCTGAATTGAGGGAAGTATTAATATTTCTAACAGAATTTTTTTTTTTAATTTTAGTCTCCTCATTACACTTAACCTTATCCCTCAACAAAGCTGCCAAAATGCTTTTATTAAGCACATGGTCTGCTTGAAATCCCTCATTAATCTGCAATCCTTTTGAGAGTGAAATCAGAATTCCTCCATGAAGACTTCCCAGAACTAGATTCCTTCTGGAGCCATCTGCCCTCCAGCTCCTCATCATTTATACCCTAATTCCTGATCATGGTAGAACTGGAATTTCTCTAAAGGTGCCTCAAGTTCCACTAAGTGTTTCCTTTTCACAGACCTCTCTGACTCGCTGAAAGTATGATTTTCTTCACTTCTCATTCTTGAAGGATTATTAGGTCCACACTCTTTCCAGAAAATCTGCCTCAGACTGAGCTTAAGGCCTCCCTGTGCTGCCAGACCACCTTTGTAATTCATAACACAGAGTGGTGGCTGCGCGGGCCCAGGAGGGCCTAGAGGAGCTATCCACATTGAAGGTCAGGAAGGGCAGTGGTGAGGACATAGCCTTCATCAAAGGTAAGGAGCAGTGGCTGTGCTTTGCTGGAGCAGCCGTGAAGAGATACCCCACACCCAAGGTAAGAGAAACCCAAGTAAGATGGTAGGTGTTGCAACAGGGCATCAGAGGGCAGACACACTGAAACCATAATCACAGAAAACTAGTCAATCTAATCACACTAGGACTACAGTCTTGTCTAACTCAGTGAAACTAAGCCATGCCTGTGGGACAGCCCAAGATGGGCAGGTCATGGTGGAGAGGTCTGACAGAATGTGGTCCACTGGAGAAGGGAATGGCAAACCACTTCACTATTCTTGCCTTGAGAACCCCATGAACAGTATGAAAAGGCAAAATGATAGGATACTGAAAGAGGAACTCCCCAGGTCAGTAGGTGCCCAATATGCTACTGGAGATCTGTGGAGAAATAACTCCAGAAAGAATGAAGGGATGGAGCCAAAGCAAAAACAATACCCAGTTGTGGATGTGACTGGTGATAGAAGCAAGGTCTGATGCTGCAAAGAGCAATATTGCATATGAACCTAGAATGCCAGGTCCATGAAACAAGGCAAATTGGAAGTGGTCAAAAAGAGATGGCAAGAGTGAACATCAACATTCTAGGAATCAGAGAGCTAAGATGGACTGGAATGGCTGAATTTAACTCAGATGACCATTATATCCACTGCTGAGGGCAAGAATCCCTCAGAAGAGATGGAGTAGCCATCATGGTCAACAAAAGAGTCTGAAATGCAGTACTTGGATGCAATCTCAAAAACAACAGAATGATCTCTGTTCATCTCCAAGGCAAACCATTCAATATCACAGTAATCCAAGTCTATGCCCCAACCAGTATCGCTGAAGAAGCTGAAGTTGAATGGTTCTATGAAGATCTATAAGACCTTTTAGAACTATCACCCAAAAAAGATGTCCTTTTCATTATAGGGGACTGGAATGCAAAAGTAGGAAGTCAAGAAACACCTGGAGTAACAGGCAAATTTGGCCTTGGAATACAGAATGAAGAAGGGCAAAGACTAATAGAGTTTTGCCAAGAAAATGCACTGGTCATAGCAAACACCCTCTTCCAACAACACAAGAGAAGACTCTACACATGGACATCACCAGATGGTCAACAATGAAATCACATTGATTATATTCTTTGCAGCCAAAGATGGAGAAGCTCTATACAGTCAACAACAACAAGACCAGGAGCTGACTGTGGCTCAGATCATGAACTCCTTATTACCAAATTCAGACTTAAATTGAAGAAAGTAGGGAAAACCACTAAACCATTCCAGTATGACCTAAATCAAATCCCTTATGGTTACACAGTGGAAGTGAGAAATAGATTTAAGGGCCTAGATCTGATAGATAGAGTGTCTGAGGAACTATGGACAGATGTTCATGACATTGTTCAGGAGACAGGGATCAAGACCATCCCCATGGAAAAGAAATGCAAAAAAGCAAAATGGCTGTCTGGGGAGGCCTTAAAATAGCTGTGAAAAGAAGAGAAGTGAAAAGCAAAGGAGGAAAGGAAAGATAAAAACATCTGAATGCAGAGTTCCAAAGAATAGCCAGAAGAGATAAGAAAGCCTTCTTCAGTGATCAATGCAAGGAAATAGAGGAAAAGAACTGAATGGAAAAGACTAGAGATCTCTTCAAGAAAATTAGAGATACCAAGGGAACATTTCATGCAAAGATAGGCTTGATAAAGGACAGAAATGGTATGGACCTAACAGAAGCAGAACATATTAAGAGGTGGCAAGAATACACAGAAGAACTGTACAGAAAAGATCTACCTGACCTGGATAATTACGATGGTGTGATCACTCATCTAGAGCCAGACATCTTGGAATGTGAAGTCAAGCGGGCCTTAGAAAGCATCACTATGAATAAAGCTAGTGGAGGTGATGGCATTTCAGTTGAGCTATTTCAAATCCTGAAAGATGATGCTGTGAAAGTGCTGCACTCAATATGCCAGCAAATTTGGAAAACTCAGCAGTGGCCACAGGATTGGAAAAGGTCAGTTTTCATTCCAATCCCAAAGAAAGGCAGTACCAAAGAATGCTCAAACTACTGCACAATTGCACTTGTCTCACATGCTAGTAAAGTAATGCTCAAAATTCTCCAAGCCAGGCTTCAGCAATACGTGAACCATGAACTTCCTGATGTTCAAGCTGGTTTTAGAAAAGGAAGAGGAACCATTGGAGAAGGCAATGGCACCCCATTCCAGTACTCTTGCCTGGAAAATCCCATGGACAGAGGAGCCTGGTAGACTGCAGTCCATGGGTTCGCTAAGAGTCAGACACAACTGAGTGACTTCACTTTCACTTTTCACTTTCATGCATTGGACAAGAAAATGGCAACCCACTCCAGTGTTCTTGCCTGGAGAATCCCAGAGATGGGGAGCCTCGTGGGCTGCCGTCTATGGGATCACTCAGAGTCGGACATGACTGAAGTGACTTAGTAGTAGTAGTAGTTAAGGAACCAGAGATCAAATTGCCAACATCCGCTGGATCATGGAAAAAGCAAGAGAGTTCCAGAAGAACATCTATTTCTGCTTTATTGACTATGCCAAAGCCTTTGACTGTGTGGATCACAATAAACTGTGGAAAATTCTGAGAGAGATGGGAATACCAGACCACCTGACCTGCCTCTTGAGAAATCTGTATGCAGGTCAGGAAGCAACAGTTAGAACTGAACATGGAACAATAGACTGTTTCCAAACAGGAAAAGGAATACGTCAAGACTGTAGATTGTCACCCTGCTTATTTAAATTATATGCAGAGTACATCATGAGAAACGCTGGACTGGAAGAAACACAAGCTGGAATCAAGATTCCCAGGAGAAATATCAATAACCTCAGATATGCAGATGACACCACCCTTATGGCAGAAAGTGAAGAGGAACTAAAAGGCCTCTTGATGAAAGTGAAAGAGGAGAGTGCAAAAGTTGGTTAAATCTCAACATTCAGAAAATGAAGATCATGGCATCTGGTCCCATCACTTCATGGGAAATAGATGGGGAAACAGTGTCAGACTTTATTTTTGGAGGCTCCGAAATCACTGCAGATGGTGACTGCAGCCATGAAATTAAAAGACGATTACTCCTTGGAAGAAAAGTTATGACCAACCTAGATAGCATATTCAAAAGCAGAGA